>NC_051180.1:84652431-84934245 GCF_013339695.2 Rhipicephalus sanguineus
GCCGTAGTATGACGCCAGGTGCCCGCTGTCGCGCTCGTGATCACATTGAATGTTAACCGCACATTCGCAGCAAACAAAAGGAAAGTGCTCAACGGCATGATCTGACGCTGACGACGGACCTAGCTTCTCGGCCCCTTCTCACCCTCGACCCCCCCCCTCCTCCTCCCCGCGTAGCTTTCAGCGCGCTCGCTGATACGAAAGGATGCAGAAAGTGGTAAGGCGTGCGTCAAATCCCCTGGAAAATTACCGCTCGTACTTGACGGAGTCTAAAAATATTTTGCGTCAGTCGATTCATGAGGCAATAAACACCTTTAATGAAGCCATTCCATGGTTACTTAGAAAAGTGTGCAGGGCCCCATTAATATTGATGACAGCGCGAAGAGGCCAGAATCACTGAGGGAAACCTGACAAACTCAGCGAATTTCGAAAGGTCAACGTGGTAGGCACCCTGGGCTAAACATTTTATTCCAACGTTTCAGCCGGGGTCCGGCCTTCGTCGGGGAATAGAAGGCATAGGTATAATTGCCCTTATATACACGGGTATGACAGGGGGCCCCCAGCACGTGCGTAACGATTTCGTCATAGATATCATATATACAAGGTACGGAGGTAGACGTAAATATATAGGCTTTCGTGCGAAGTGAATGGGGCAGTGCGGTACGTCACAAGACATGCGCAGAGGCCATGCTTTTGAAAAACGAGGAGAATGCACGAGAACAAGCTAACTTTCCAAGCGTAGGCGCGTGTAAAGAAAATAGTCATGAAAAGAAATAAATGAAACACTGAAATAAACATAGTAACAGCGGTGAAGATGTATAGCGAAAATATACAACAAATGAAATGCGTCAGAAAATATATGACTATTGAATATGTTGTTTTGACTGTTATGTCATGACTGTTACGCTAAGTTGTATATTGTATGTACTGCGGGTTAATTGTTATTGAAATTTGGACCCTCATGTACTTTATGTTCGATACCTCATGTCAATAAAAAAGGCTAACATAAACACGTGTATAGCAACAAAGAACAGCGGCGAAAATGTGTAGTGAAGATGTACAACACGATGTGTAAAAAGGGCTAACATGTCTATAATAACAACAAGCAAAAATGGAGAGAACACTGTAACTGCAGTGCAAATGTTTACAACACGGGATATTCGCCAAAACGACTAATGAAAGTAGGTGCAAAACAACAACAACAACAAAATGTAAAACTGTATTAAGCAGCAGACACGCTACAATCACTAAAATGAAGCACTGCATTTATATAGCAATCTCGAACGGCGTATCAGTTAGATTGGCAAGAATGTTAGCGTTCCTGTGCTTTCGTTAGTACGAGATGATACTGCCCTAAATTTGTAGATGAGGGATGAGTCTCGCACTTCTCTTTCATGGGGAGATATAATTTAAAAGCAGATTGTAATGTCTCGTAGTCGTTAGTTCATAATGCGAGTGTCCTGGTATGATGACGTGTTTAAACTGGGGCAGGTTGGGAAGAGTGGTAATTGAATCGTAATATAAATGGCGTGTCAGTCTGACTCATATACTGAAATTTACAAATTGAGCATTCAAGCAGAATGACGCAGTTGTTGGCATCACAGTCAAGGTTTCGTTTAATTCTATGGTAAAACTGGACGCTGAGTTCTTGACAGATGCTGTGGTTGTGATGTGGATGCACACACTGCAACGTGGCTTCCGGCAACGACGGCAACCAGAGTGAACAGAAGGGGTCGTTTTTTTTGGACGACGTCATTATGTCACGAATGTTTCTAGGCCGACGGTATGCTACGCGTGGTGGTGGATGAAGGATGTTCTTCAAACGATCACTCTGCATGAGGATGTTGTGATGCTTATTTAAGACGTAATTAACGTTTGGTATTGATGCAGAATGCATGAAAACCAGGTTAGTACATGGGTGCTGTAGAACACGTTTGTTCGAGTTAAGAAGCTCGTGTCTGCTTTAGTTGCACGCCTAATAGCGTCGTCAATTATTTAGGGCGGGTACTTATGTCCAGCAAGTGCATCACGCATCTTCTCGCAGTTATCGCGGAAGTCGGTATGGACGTCAGACTCTGGAGTTTCCCAAGACGCGTGCCGCCACCTGTCGGAGTAGTATTGGGTACTACAAAGCCCGACTCCCTCGCACAGTTTGCTGTGGGACCAGCTGCAACTAGCGAATGCGAAATAACGACTGAGCTTAATATTGCGCGTGTTGGCACATTAACACTCAGAAAGAGAGCTGTGAATTACTCTCCGCTGGTGGGACGCGCCCCGAACCGCCATGAAGTGCTTGCTGGATCGCTCGCCAGAACGACGGCGAAAACAACAACAGACGAGACCGCTCGGCACGCTACGAAGAAACGCCGCAATCGACGCTAATTGTTCGCTGTGATTTGCCATGGACACATAGGATTGAATAACAACGTTCAGGTTTACTGATTTCTATAGTTGTCGACGAAGGAGAAAGGTGAGAGCGCTGGATACGGGCTGTTCCGAGCGTGTTGCGGTAAACGGAGTACCCGCGTTCTCCACAGCTGGCCGCATGAGAAATTAGCGTGATTATGTGGCTCTGCTGTTGTTTTGCGTAGCCCTGACGGAGAACCGTGGTAACCTTGACTATGAAGCTCAGCAGAGGCTCTGACCGCGGTGCGTGCCGTACCGAGTGAGCAGCGAGAGGCAGATGAACACGCGTGCATACGCACACCGCGACATCCTATAATCTGAGTTGGTCGTCACCACACAGCATCGCGCACGTACGTTTTGAAGGCCGAGTGTTCCGGTTCTAACTAGCTAACACGTGCGTCATGCAAGTAAATGGCAAAATGTTAATCGTGACCACCTTTAGGTTTGTTTGGCCCGTGGCCTCCGCGATTGTCATACACTGCAAAAAATCTGGCCCCTAAACACGGACAAAGCTGAAGGTATAGCGGTGCCGAGCACTTTTCCGCGATCCGAGTTAAACGATTTCTCTAAAAAGGAGTCTTCTTACGAAGTGCTTTCGTTACCACAGATAAAACAAAGCACTCCGTCCCTTTGTTTGAATGAGAACACTGTTCCGTGACCAGAATAAAACAATTTCCTTCAAAGAAGGTCTTCTTACGTACCTCCTACGTTAAGATACTAAAGAATGGTCTGCCCGTACTGTCCAATATAATACGGCCCATTTGCCTTAATGCAAAATAATGGTTTTGTACCACAACTGCACCATAAAATCCCATAGAAGCTTTGCCACCTATGCAGGTGGCAGTCTCGGTATACGCTGGCAACAAGTGAGCGGAGGTCGACCAGTCCACTAGCCACATACGTCCACGTACACGTTCGGTATGGGTCTGTGGTTGTTGTTTCAAGCAGATGCTTCATGACGCATGAACCATAATTCCAATAGTTTTCCTCCACCTTCGTCCTGAGCCAGCATCGTCGCATTGTTAAGGTCGAAGCTATAACCTGTCGTCTAGCAGTATTCAACAAGCTGTCTTAAAATGCGCTCCATGGGTGGCTTTAGCAACATTCCCACTTTGTGTTCTTTGAACGTCTTTGGCATTTTCCTGCCCAATTCGCCGATGTAAGTGGTGTCGTGAACCCCACAACGTACTCTGTAGAGTACCCTGCTCTAATCATCCGCAGGTGTGCGGTCTTTGGGCTTTGTGAACACATGTCCTAAGGACAAGGTATACACAAACACCGCCGAAGATTAGAGCGGGATCATCTACGAAGTACAATGTGGGGATTGCGACACAACTTGCATAGGCGAAATGGGTTGAAGAAGGTAATCGAAGGTTAAAGAACACAAAGAGGATGTTGCGAAAACCACCCATGCAACATGTTCTAAGACGGAGCTTGTTGAACGCTGCTGAATGACAAGGCATAACTTTGACCTAATCAATTCGACGATGCTACCTCGTGTACAAAGGTCGGAGGAAAAGAAAAATCTTGGAATCATGGTTCATTCATCACGGGCGCATTGGCTTGCAACAACAACAGCGGCCCTCTACGAGATGTTTACAAGGAAATGTGCGACTAATGGACTGGTCAAACTCCGCTTATATTTGGCAGCGTATACTGAGAATGTCGCCTGCATAGGTGGCAAAACTTTCATGTCATTTTGTTAATAATTGTTGTGTTAAGTCAAAGTAAACATTTTACAATCAAGCTACACATCCCGAGCTGGTAGATGTGGGGGTAGCATGCCATGTGTAGATGCACTGTACTGTGTGAACTTGCTGATGACGGAAGCATACCTGCTGCTTCATGCCAAATAAACAGTGAAGTACACTACTACATGCTTCTTTAAATGCCACTTTGGCAGATGTATTCAGGAACATATTTGTCAAAAGTGTTGCAAGCCTGCTTATGAAACTGTGTGCACGGCCCATGGACAGCTCCACTTCGCTCCTTTCTGTACGTCTGAAAAGGAAGTGAAAGAAAACACCTAGAGCAACAGCAATGTTCAGAATTTATACACATTTAAACATTGCCATGGTGCATGTGCACATGGCCTCCCTTAGCATCACTGTTTCAGAAATCAAAAAAGCAGAAACGGTATTTTGCAGATATTTCTGGACTCGTTCTGATCATATGAAGAACAAGCAGCATGATTTCACGAAGACTTATTGCTATAGTACACAAGAATTCAGGGTTAAACACACTACGTTCTAACTGCAAGAGTATTTATTTACGTGCATTACCAATTCTATTCAATTATTGTCATGATGTTGAAGCAAAAGTCTTAACAGTTACAATTTTTGTACTTAATGCTGCCGAGAAGGCCGAGAGTTATGTGGGTGAAGAAATGAAGAATTGCGCATGTGTAAAATGGAATCAGCTCGCACAAGGCGAGGCAAATTGTAGACCACTGCGAAGGGCTACTGCTGCAGTGCACATATAATAAGGCTGAAGATGACAAGATTAAAGCGTAAACGATAAGGATGAGAATTAAATTGAGAAGCAAGGCTTGCTGTCAATAGCTCTTGAATTCTATCAGAAAACAACATGACAGTTGTATATCCTGTACATCTTAACGCGACAAAAGTTGAGCTGAAGATGGCGGCTTGAATGAATGTCAAACCATTGAACAAAGCGTGTTGTTGGAGCCAATGTTTCAACAAAGTGATGTGTCTAAGTTGTTGCAGCAACCTTGATGCAATTCGTTGCCCCTCTAAAGACGGAGTCCTCTTGTTGAATCACTAGCTCCAACAACATTCGTTGTTCAACAATTATTTCATGAGCTGTACATCTTCGTTACATTCATTACAAACCTCTACTGTACCAAATGCTATTATGGCAATGATAGTGGGTGCAATACTTAAGCTGCAGTGTCATAAGCAGGTGACCGGCTATTCAACTCTTTAAATATACCAGATCCATAAAGACTGCAAACCATGAGGCAAGCACAACACAAAGAACAAGCGTAAGGAAATTGAAAGAGGTTAACTTTAATAAACGAGGTATGGAATTAGTCATCCCCATTTTAAGTATAAAAGGTGGTTTTTTAACGAACTCCTTTGCTGTTGAAAAAGATCATGCTGCTAAAAAGATCATACCTGTAGTCAAGTGATAATTTTCCAGGACGAAATTTCGTGATGCTGAGAGCATGCATTAAACTTTATGCACGATAAGCGTTAGGTGCAATGTCAGAGAGGTGGAGATGATTTAATGGATAGCAAATACTAAAAATGAAAAGCTCTGAGTAACTATCGCAAGAATAAGGACGAAGTAAGGAGGGAAGCATATGATAAGCTAGTGCAATGTCTGAAGCGAGTTAATCTTGTCTTAGAATATGCAGTCATAAAGTGAGATCCAGTAAGTAGGCGTCACATGCACTGGTTGTGAGAGAGATATGGAAATGACGGACCACCTTTTAAATAAATGTAAAATGTCCACCCATGTGCTATTGGGAACTAGCTCTCATGAAGCCCTAGGCTTAGAGAAAGCTTGATAAAGATGAACACATCCACAAGAGAAATCAGTAAAAGACAGATGGAGGATTGGTAGTGGAAAAGCAGCGAGAACAGCCAAAAACAAACTTGCAGGGTCTTTATGTACAATGCCGAAAAATAAGCTACCTATTATAAGTTTTTTTAAGGAAAGAAATTTAATTCAGGTAGGAAAGGCATTAAGCCAGTTCAAAAATTGAGCTTGGCCACTTGCATGTCAATGCTTCGCTTTAAAGGGAACACACATAGCATCCATCCATCTACAGATGTGAAACTGCGTCATGCAAGATAACTTATACAAAGTTATTGCTTTGAGCAATTAGAGCAAAATATTTCAGGAGAGCACCTAACTGGGCTGGTTAGTACATGATTACAACGGGAACAAACAGCGCTGGGCACGGGACGGAAAAAAAAGGTAGACGAGGGCGACAGCACCCTCGTCTATTGTTCTTTCTTCATCCATGTCCAGCGCTGTTTGTTCCTGTTTTAATGCAGAATATTTCTTTCTTTAATCTGAGGGTGGCAGTGTTTCATGGCTAAAATAGTTTACTAATTTGCATTTCAAGTTACATTTTTTCAGCCATAAGGAAACACTGCAAAATGCTGAAGTTCTAATGTTAACATTTATCAGGAGAAAGACTAATTCTTTCGTATGGAATACCGAAGGTTGATTTCTAAAGTTCATTGCCTTTGTATTTTGTGCTGTTCCCTTATCATTTTCCTTAAGACGGTTGTATAGATGTTCTTGGTTTATCTTGTGTTTTGTATATGTTATGCTCCTGTTTTTGCTTAGCAAGATCATTTTATGTGTAACTTATTCACTGTAGCCCACTTTGCAATACTGCTTACTGGTGTCAGCAGTATTGTCAAGTAATAAATAAATAAGTAAATAGATATCCACTTTGTCATAAAACTACTATGAAAACAAAATAATCAGAAACGTTCCACCCAAACTGTAACAGTCGGAAAAAATAGCTTTTGACCCATATTGCAGCTTAGCTTTTGCTATGTAGCATTCCAAACAGAAATGTCGCCAAGACATTATTGTGTGGTATACTTTGCTGGCAATTTATATTCCATTTAAAAAAATATATACTGCTTGGTTGTAAGCAAGGAAAAATTTACTGAAGTGAATAATCCCTAGCCTGCACAGAGTCTCGTTCCTTGACCTTCGCTGCACAGCACATTGGCACAGGATTCACGCGGGTGCCCCTGTGCTCATATAGTGCAAGTCTAAATGTTGCAGATTTAAGCAATACTTCTGTCTGAAATACCATGCAAGAACAATGATGTGCTGTGCAGTGAAGGCAAAGCTCCAAGAAACTTCCCACAGCCTTGTTATTTTTCATTTGAAAAAATTATTTTTCGCTTGAAGATAATATTACACCTTAAAAACTTTGTCTAAATTATCGCACGAGGAAAGCACACTATGATGTGTAGGCAACATTTTAGCTGGGATTGCTACACAGTGAAAGAGATCCCGCAATATGGGTTCAAACACTACTTCTTCCAAGTGTCAATTTTGAAGACATTTTTGCTTCTTTTTGCCAGCAGCATTTTCAACCCTTGGTATATGCACTGAACACATACTGTGAATATATTTCACATGAAACATTCAGTCTTTTTTACAATATACTTAAAAATGGTGCATTTTGCAATGTTTCCTCACGACTGCAAATAGCATAAATTGAAATCAACATAAATTCGACTATCATAGTCATGAAAGATTGGTGACTATGTTAAAGAAACAAATGCTTTGTAGTAATAGCTCGACGCAATAACCATGTGTCAATTAATTTGCCTGACACAGCTTCATTTCTGCGTGCGAAGTTTGAAAGGTCTTTTCTGCATCATGCAATTCTTTCCCCGAAAATAACGCTTGAATGACTACTTCCCACACTGAAACATAACAGCACCAGTTTTACAAAATATTGGAAATGGTCAAAAAACGACCTGCACACTGGCGTGAAATGACCCAAATAGGTACTAAAATAAAACAGTGTGCACTGTCAGACGCTAAAATGAAGCACTAATCTGCTTGTATTGCTAAATTACTTCAAAACCCTGCTCTGAAGAAGTTGATTGCGAAAAATTTACTTTAACCTCTGACCTATTTTTATCTATCTCTAGTATAATGACTCCTAACCTTCGGCACACACACAAAGGCACAAAGCATTTCATATGGTTCAATGCCTTCGAACAGTACGGAAGGTCATATGTTAAGAAATAGCGTAAAATCTGGACTAATTTTAACCAGCTATGGTTTTATAACATGCAAACATCGAGAAATACACAATAGTTTAGTAACTCGCCCCCTCTAAAAGTGTTGCTGTCACAGCTCCAAATTCCATTCACGAGCTATACTGGCTAAATTATTAAAACACAGCTGCATTTCCATCTCAATGGTGGATGCACACAAGTCTACAATAATTTAGTAACTCGCCCCCCTCTAAAAGTGTTGCCTGTCACAGCTCCAAATTCCATTCACGAGCTATACTGGCTAAAATATTAAAACACAGCTGCATTCCATCTCAATGGTGGATACACACAAGTCTACACGAACAGGCATGCACTTTAGATTGACTTCACAAGCCAGATATCCGGTAATCCTGCTGTTGGGAGAACGTTACCAAGTGTATGAGCTGGACTACTACATAAGCTAAAATGGATGCTTGTGTGTGTTGGTATGACAGAGCGTAAACAAGCAGTGCAGAAGACTGAGCACACGAGTACAGCACTGTTTGTGTCTTCCTTTTTCTTGTGCTCCGTCTATTGCGTTTTTTTACACTAATGCATTAATTGTGGAAACAACTGGCTGCCACAATTTGGTCATTTAGGTAGAACTTTTTGGGCCTTGTACCAGACTAAAGAGCTCTGTTGTGAAGCAACAGGGTGTGACAATATTGCACTACAAATCAGGGAATACAAAGCATCGATAAGAATGTTCAGCCAAAATAAAAGGCTTCAGCAAAATGTTTAAGACACATACTCACAGGTTAATGCTCATTCACAGCTTCTACGGCAGCCCCATGATTCTGTGCGTCCATCTGTGCGTGCCTTCCTTCCGCCTTTGGGCGAGTTCGTGTAGAATGTCTGCCAGGAAAACAAAAACATCAGAAACAAGTCGACTTTTTTTAGCATGCCTCACATAACCCAAATTAACTTTTCTCTCCCCATAAGGTAGCTGTTAAAAAAATTGGCCGCGTATCTGCGTTGCTTCGCTGCAAATGTCGTCTAACGACGATAGAAGAGGCGCTGCGTGAGATATGGACGCCATCTGGCAATACGTCGGGAAACACGAGTGCTGTGTTGCGGGCTGGTACTCCCGGCGCAGCTGCAGGCGAAGACCGGCGGTGACCAACACGACCGGTGGGGACGCCGGCCAGCCCGAACACGCTGTTTGGCGCGATGCGCCGAAGGAGAAGAAACGTCCGCACTCAACGAGTACTCTCCACACACTCTTTTATTTACACGTCGCCTGGGTAAAACAGCAATGCCAGAGCGGCGCCCCCTGTCATTCGTACAATGCAATACTGAACCGAAACCGAAACACAACATGAGCTTGTGCAGAGGGCACGGAGGAAGACAAGTTTCAGCGCAGTCGCATTTTCAGCGCAGCTTAAGAAACTAGGGTTGTAACATTGTAGGGCGAGTAGGGCCAGAAGGACCGTCACGACGAAAACCTGCCTCCTCAGTCGTATTCGCCTGGAACGTTGGTGTGGCTTCGCGTTCCCTCCTCCACTCCTGGCCTTTCCACAAAGCTACTGCCTAAGTACGAAGGCCCCTACCGCGTCCTACGTCAAGCATCCCCAGTTAACTATATGATTGAGCCTGTTCAATCATCTACGGGCCGCCGTCGTCGCGGCCGCGAGACTGCGATCGACTGAAGCCGCATTATGACCCACCAGCTGTACCTGTTCCTTAGGTCGCCAGGATGGCTCCTTTTCCGCGGGGGAGTGATTTGTAACATGGTACGGCGCAGACAAGAACGCCTGCGAAAGAAGAAGACGAAGACGGTGGCTGTTGGCGCTCGCGCTTGCTCGGCTTGGAGCGCTGATCGCTTCAGCTGTAGCAATCTTTTAATAAACGCGTTACTGTCTCAACGTTAAACGCATACCATCAAGGTCTTTAAAATTGCGTATCTATGTATTTTCTGTTAAAGGAACACACCGCCTAATGCTTACCTAGTGATGTTGCGCCTCAGATATGCGTAATGTTTGCTTTTTGATCAACAATGTACACAAGTATGAACCTAGTCAGCCGTTCACGATGGCTGGCCCTTGAGCAAGTGGTTCAACTTTGGCCGAGTGGTTGAATCGAGGGACGTGCCGACAAACAGAAAGACAGACAGAAAGAGAGACCAAAATTTCTGCGTTTAAGTTCCCCAAGAAAGACTATCGTCTTTAAAAGCATCCAAACAGCCGCTGCTTTGTCTATGTATAGCTCATAACCAATTAGTAGCACCCAACACGACACCTGGTCATTGTCAAAGCATACGAGACAAGAAACTGAGACAAGTATAAGCAAAGAGCAAGCGGCTATATTTCGCCATTATATCGTTTCCTAATCCAGCCCGATGCATTCATCGCTTAAATTTAATTTACACTGCTATATTGGTGTTCGCCCTAAACTTACTTTCCAAATAACTCACTAGATAACCTATTTCTCTTACGCACTATATGAATACATGTTAAAAAGATGGGGCATGCAAACATGGACACAAGAGAGTCAAGACACCTAAAACGCTGAGATCACTAACTGGAGGCTCATCACCTAATCTACCTTTACATTGTCGAGAGCGTAAATGCACGCCAAAATTCGATGAATGCAGTTTTGTACAAGCACATGAATGAAGAAATGCGTCCAATTGTCGAGGCCTGGCATATCAATAATGGCAGTGCACGATAGAGCGAACCGTTGATTAACTAGCATAAAGAAGAAATCAAATGCTTGAGCAGTTATCTCTCACGTAGACTATCGCGCGTGCCAGATTGATAGGTATCGCCTCTTGCCTGGGCATGCACAGATAAGTTTCTGTGTCTACTTTATTTTGTGCCACTGTCCACCTTTCCAGTTGGCGTTAGTGGTGTCTTGGTTTCTCTCTTGTGTCCATGTTTGCATGCCCTGCCTTTTTAACATGAATACCTATCAACCAGCTCAGCTATCTGTTATACTAAATTTGTATACAATATAGAATTACCACTCTGTCCACTTGCTGATGTAATAATAACAATGGGGTTCTGTATGTAAACGTGAAATTAAAAGCACAGGAACCTCTACGATTTGCACCTCCACCGAAAGTGCAACCACTCCATCAAGGATCGAACTCGCACAGTTCAGATCAGCAGCTGACCATTATAATCCACTGTATTGCAGCGGGGGATGTTCACTTGGTAATGTAGGTTAATGTTAAGGATTATGGAAAGAGCTGTAGGTTGAAGAAAGACATGCAATTAAGCAAGGAGCTGCAGACATTATGCAGTTTAGATATTTCTGTAATCCAAAGGGCTCGTGCTCAGGGCATGCACCTAAGGAACTCCTGTTCAGCGTCTCTTTTCGAACCAAAGCTTAGCAGAATTGATGTTCCTGTCTAGATATGCCCCTGAAAACCACAGTTAAATAGCTGTAAAGTAAACACTAGAAGACAGAAAAAAATCCATCACTTGTATGATATTAAACACATCAAGATGCAAATACACCAAACACCCTGGACTGTGAAACGCATTGATTGAAAAGATATCAGTTAAACAAAGCAGCATAGCAATGAACTTCCATGTAGCTGCCACACGGCAAAAACCAGGTGGCTCTGGTGCCATGAAAATCTATAACAACACTTGTTGAATATAGCAGGATGTTTTGTATGATAAATGTATAAATTACCACTCACAGAAGCTGACATGCTATTTTAAAAATCAGCATTGCAAAAAATAAAGCAAGAAAACCACGTGACGTGTGAATTTACCATTCATAATTTAAGGCTAAAGGGCCCCTAAACAACCCCGGAGTCTAAAATTTGTGACAACTGCACGCTTGTACAACGTGAACATGTTGTCACATTAATTTTTTGATTAAGTGGTGTAATAATGAAGCCACAGGGGACAGAACAAACATTCCAGCTGGTTTCAGTTTCTCGCTCAGCCTGACCATCCTGAAGAGGGGCTTCCTCGATGTGCCACTGTGCCAGAGCGGTGCGGTGAGGAAGCACAGTCAAAGCACTGGCGAGATAAACCAATTCGCAACACTTGTGACAACCACAGATACTGCATCATCACAAAGCCAAAATGCCGTTTCGTATTGCAGAGGACTATTCAGCAGTCAGCGTTACTTAATGTTGCTCATAGGCAACATTACACCACTTCGCTAGCAAAGAGGACTGGTCAAGCGCTAAAGAGGAGGTGCGGTTATTGTTTTTAGAAGTGGAGTGTCTGACATTCGCACAATGTGATTCCTGCGGCCCTCTGTACGAATTAGCGAGCTTGTTTGGGAGGTGTAAAAAAAAGAAGTCGGAGCCTGCTGACTGGCCCTTTAAGAGAATGTAAATATACACTAGAAGGAAGTACACTTGTAGACATATTACGATAAGCTATAAAAAACGGGCAATAACATGCTCAATCCATGCAGCATAGGGATGTCTCACACCTTTGCAAGAACTTTACTATGGTGGCTGCATGTTTGTGTAGGCCAGAAGCAGCAGGCACGTGGCTTCCATGAGTTTGACCCGTTCGTTGAAGGGAAACTGCTGCTCACATCCTTGTAGCACTGCCTTTTGAAGATGCTTCCTGCGATAACAAAATGACCACAACACAATTTTGGTCTGCAAATATCGACAGATGACCTACATTGCTGCCCTTTCTCATTAAATTCAGCTCTAGACTAAACACTGCAATAGTGGCATCCTCCTACATTACAGGGCATCATACTGCTTTCCTTGGCCTGGTTTTTAGTTCAATAATTGTTTTCACCCATAACAGAATGTAGCACTAGTAAAGATTCGGTTGGGGAGGGTGCAGTCGTAAAGTGTGTATGCAAAGTAAGAATATGAAAAAAAAACAATGGCATAATTTCACATGAGATATAGCAATTATCATAATTCATGTAATGTCAGACACCAAGAACTGTTTCATTGAGCAAGTTTTGACCTTAAGCTATCACAAAACAATGCCCTTTATGGAAAGTGGGATTTGCAGAGTGAACTCTGATGATGAAATTGGCTGCCTTTACTGGCTCTGTAGCTGCAAGTGCATTGCTAAAGCCGCTTGAATGCACTTAACAAGCCTCAGTAATGGTATTGACAAATCTACAGAGAAGACAAACTCATTCGTTCTCACTTAGCTGCCATTACAGCAATACGTTGCTTCGTGTCAGGTTTCCTGGTATGCAGAATGCACAAACTTGGTGGCCGTGCCATACCACAGTAAACATGATCGACATCTGCTCCAACTGCGTAAGTAGCTGGAAAGTGCTAAATTACACAATCAGCTGTACCATGCACACATAATGTAAATTCTAGCAGTGGCAACATTTCGCACCTCATAATAGCCTATGGGCATTGTACTCGTTGATGCTGCCAGCTGCATTCCCTGTTTTCATTTCTAGCATGCATAGCACATGCACACAAAGCACCCAATAACTGTGGGAAGCAGAATAGATCGTCCGAGGTAATCAATAAAATTGATTGACAAGAATTCCACACATCACTCAAGCCTGTTGTTTAGCATAAGTGATGAGAATGTGCAGCCAAATGTACACAGAAAATTCAGTATTGGCCTTGAAGAATTGCAAGATAGGTTGAAGCTTTCCAGAAACAAACCGTATACACTAAAGTCTGTCCCAGATACTGAAATCATGAAGTTATAAATTTTAAAGTGGGCCGCTATATTCTTCAGGCACCATGCATTGCATTTATGAAAACGCTAACATCCCTGTACAACAATGCGTGCTGCAAGAAGTCATAAACCTTAATATTTATGGCACAATGCCATTTCCCAGTACCACGTTTTACAGAAAGGCAACATTTTCCTTTTCAAAACTAAGCCATGTTCCCAGGCAAAATGCACTGTCCATGGTGACAAACATGGAGTACGCTCTTCTATACAGCTTAGCTGGTTTACTGGAACTAAAAGCTACGGTAACGCTGTCTTAATTGAACTGGCTAGCAAGAGCCTTCTCGCTGCTGTTTATGTGAAGTAATTTCACCTTGGCGGAACGTCACAAGAGTAAGTGGCACATAATAATGAGTGCGAAAACACAGTAACAGGTTGTGCAACGGCTACCAGGTATGCCCATTCGTGGAAACTGTGGGCTCTTCCCCCAAATGAACCAGTTGGAAATAACCCTTTTGCATGAATAAATTTAAGTTGGTTGCTGGCATACATAACATTGTTACTCTGCATTTCCATCTCAATTATCTAGCGCTCATTGTTTCCCTTCGACATGACTAGCTCAAAACAAGATTCTTCTGCATTAAATGGAACTTTGTACATTACCTTTACGTTGGCTACAGATGCATATTTCTTCTGCCTGAATAAGCACCTCCTATAGCATACTTGCCTCAGCCACCTTCTGGACTGCATGGTCAGCACTCCACTGTTTGTTGTGGCACTGCTGTTTGCTACCTGCAGTACGTTGCAAAAAACTTCAGCATTAAAAAAAAAGGTTAAGAAAAGCCGAACCAGGTGTGCCAGCAGCACCTTGCCTTTGAGGAGGGAGGAAGAGCTCTGATAAATGGCTAATTCAAGACAATCGTTGTTCTTCACAAGCTATTATTATGCGATGAGAGGTGGGACTTCAATACACGGACGCACATATAGTGCTAAAAGCAATTGAAAATTCAGCTGAAAGTACGGCTTGTCAAATTAGGTCAACGTGCATAAAGGGTAAAAATGGGGCAAACCAACTGAACAAAATACAATGTCATGCTGCAGAAATTGCATTTTTAGCAAATCTATGTTATCTATTGCTTGAAAGATGATAAGCAATGTCCAAGAATGCTAACCTAAACGCTTTTGAGGGTCACCTTACTTAATGACAAACAAAATGCACGCCTAAAAAAAAACATCCCTAAATACACTTTATTTCTCCCACTGTACCGATTCACGATTCACACGGTGGCTGATGATTATTCCTTCAGAGCTCGTGCGAACGAAATGGACGTTGAAGCTTCGGTTTCACGGCGTTACTCCAAGTAATTTGTCAAGAGACATGCATAAAACGCATGACAATGGTGAGCCTGACAAAAATGTTGTCTCCTTTCAGCAAATATTAGCGTAGAGCAGTGCGTGCAAGCGAGCTAATTACCAAAACTTCATAACACTACCGACTACGTTCTTGACAAATGTCATGCGCGAGCACAATCCTCACAACTACAACCGCATACACTACCAACACGTTATGCGATTTTCTTCGGCGACAAGGCGTACTACAATAACAATAACTCACAATGTACGAAGCGTAACGTTCACTTACCTCTGGCAATAAAAAATACGCTGGCAGCGTACACTGCTGGATGACCGCCGGTTTTCAATGGTGCGCCAAGCGAGGAATCGCCGAGCTACCGGCCGTCCCCGAGCGTAAAGGCATTTTCCAGGGCCACAGAACGCGTCGTCGACAAAGGATTGCGGCGCTGCTACTCACTGACGTGCGGAAACATTTGAAGAAGGTGTTCTTCAAAACTATGAATCGCGTCCGTCGGTCACACCGAACAAAGCAGTCGCAGAGATTGAAGTCGCACGGTCGGCATCTGGTGACTATTTGCCTGGTACCTCGTATACTTGCGCTTACGTCAGTAACCACGAAATACAACACACAATACACACAATGCGTGGCAGCGCGTTAAAAGTCGACCGCACAAACAGAACTCGGCACGACGATCACACGAACGCAGAACTATACGGGCTAGGAAGGTCTCCTTAGTGTCGTGAGCGCGCCTGCCAGGTGGAAAGATTGCGCGATCCAACGTGCAGACGGCGCTGCCACTCGCTGGCGTGCTTTCGCGCGTGTGAGCCTGCGCTCTGTGGAGTTTCCCGTTGAAACCAAGCTTTGTAGTTGCGGTATAAGCTCGTTGTGTAGGCCACACATGGCGCTGATAAATTGTAAAACGAAGAAAAGAAAACTGTGGAGACTATGCGGGCAGATTAGCTTCTTCTGAACGGCACATGCTGGCGTAGAGAACAAACATGTAGGAGCAGTGCCTGGTAGGAGATTCGGGGTTTCCGTTCTAGTTGATCAACATTCTTTTTCACGCAGTAATGTTTGAGTACAATGATTGAAATATTCATTGACAATTATAGCGGTTATATCAAGAACAAAAATAAAATGAACAGTGAATGAGACGCAAAGACAGATATTTTCGCGCAGAATGTGAGTAAACAGTGAAAGGAAAAGATAGGTGCATATAAAAAAGAAAAATAATTAATTAAAAGTAAGAATCAGCGAACAGTCAAATGAAATTTATGTACACATGAGGGACCTCCCTTGATGTTTCACGCCCACTCTTGCAGGCATACTGGATCCGTAGAAGCTCTGAATGAGAATCGATGCCTTTTCATTGCACGAGTTCTTTTGCATAACGTCATGGAACAGGTTGTCTTTTTCTTTTTAGGCATGTTGCGTTGGAGAGGCTAGAAAGATTTGCAGTCGCACGCGAGCATGCACGAACCTCTCAAGACGCAGCTCGGAATGAAATTGCAACAACCACGAAAATTCCAGGGTCGGATCTAAGAGGAGCAGGGTACCCATAAGCGTGCGCAGGGTTCCCCTTCAGGGGGGGCGAAGGTTCGTCGCAGCGCCCCCCTCCCTATTATGTCAATGTATGCGGCTGCCTTTGCGCCCCTCTTCTCGCCCCCCTACAATGTATAGGGCTGACTTTGCGCCCCCCCTTCTCGCCCCCTTGCCCCCCCCCCCCCCCTGCGCACGCCTATGAGGGTACCGGTGCCCTTACCCCCTCCCCCCTTTAATTTTCGACGACCGTAGCGGCGGCCGCTACGGGTCGCTGCGAGCGCCTGCACCCTAAAGCTTTACTGCACCCTAGAGTTACTGTAAATGTTACTTTTATGTGGCGGAGTTGCTCATCTGTTTTCGAAAAGCCGCTAGCAATCGTGCACTGCAGAGAAGCTGATGCGCAGGCCGCCGCCGCTGCAGCGAACCGGTTTGTACTCCCGTGCCACAGTCCCGAAAGGAGACTTTCATAAAGGGACGCTTTTCACCAATACGAAGCAGCGCCGCATGTTCCTTGTGTCCTTGTCTATTAGGCACCGTGGAACGCCGCACAGAAGCCTTCGCGGTAGGGATGTCCGAAAAGCAAATTTTAGGTTCGAAGCGAACAGTGATTACGTCGAATAATTTTGAATCGAATAGTTCGAATAGTATGTATCACACATTATATAAAAAAAATAGCATAAATATTGTCGAGGCCCAACTAACCTGCACAGCGTTTTTTTTTTTAAATTGGAACGAGGCATGTGAGACTGTCATTCTTTTTGCTGCAAGTAAACGCTACTAAACTAAGCGCCACAATACTAAACGCTACGTTTAGTAGCGTTTAGTAGCATCAAATAGTAGCAGAATTTCAATTTCAGTAAGATGCAAGTTATAACCGATAAAATACGTCACACTTTAAAAATTACTATACATATAACATATTATAACATATAAGCCCGTATAACAAGCTTTTAAACTTAAAAAATGATCAGGGGCGTAGCCAAGAGGAGGGTTGGGGGTTTCAACCCCCCCCCCCTCAAAATTTTTCAATTTTGCTTGCGCATATATTCACGCACACATACAAACACACGCACGAACATACATCATAAAGTATGGTTGAACCCCCCCCCCCCGAAAAAGATTTCTGGTTACGCCCCTGAAAATGATTAATCTATGTCGGAGTAATATGTTAATTTAACCTTGAAGTGGGGCTTCGCGGCATTGCGAAATTTTGTTGGTTAGGTGCTTTCACGGCATTGCACTTTCAGGCTGCACTGAAACCACCTTCACAGGTGGGTTACATGCCGTCCAATATACGCCTATTCGTTCATTATGAATACTTTGAAATTTCGGAACCTTAACTTCGTGTCGAAACGAATTCGAATACTATAATATTCCTTCGAACATTCCTAGTGCTCGAATATTCGCACATGCCTACTTCGCGGTAAACAGACGCAGACAGTCTGCCAGTATGTCAGGACGGCAGCAAAATATTGTCTATACCCTCGTTGCTCGCGAGGGTAACATGCACAAAACAACAAATTTAACCACTCTTGGTTGACCTGAAAAAAAGGTTAAAGATTTGAACCGCTCACATAGAGAACAGTGGTAGTTGCACGCTCCCCAGGCCTTCTGTAAACGCATCGTGTCTGAAGAAAAAAAGATCAGTTTCACCGCAAGCGCGAAGCAATGAATGCGAAGGCAACAAATTGTAATGTTATACGAAGGAAGGCTGGCAGCTAACTCTTTTGGATCCGATCTCGCGTAACTATACAAAACGTTGGTGTAAGAGAATACGGCCGCTCAAGGAAAGGTGCGCTTTTCGCAGTCTCTTCGCGTTGAGAGCGCGCGTAAAAGAGTACACGAGCCGTTTGCTGATGCCTGCGAGATAGCGAGCGCGCAAGCGATCGTGAACGCGCTTTTAGGATCAAAGTTCGCAGTTGCTGCTCAAGCAGCCCCCCCCCCCCTCGCATCCCTCTATGCTCATTCAAGACGGGCGGGCCGTTTCGTTTCTGCTTAAGCAGCATCGACGGCAGGTCTAACACTGGGGGGGGGGGGGGGGATGTTATCGCATGCGCCCTCCGAGTGACGCAGATAGGCCAGCTCGTTTGATCTCTGCATCAGCCGCTATCGTCGCCGCTGCTCGCGAGCTTTTACTCACGGGTAGAACCTACGATGCGCGGTGGGATGTTATCAATTTGGACTTTATACTGAACATGACGGCGACGACAAAAACCCGTCGAGAGTGCCGATATAATTGCTATCGCAAGAAAAGTAGCCACGTGACGGTCTTTGGTTGGAAAATACCTTAACAGCGCAGTCAACTTTAAGACTTTTCGACTTTAGGACTTTTAGGACTTTCTTTTTCTTTAGGACTCTAGAACACTCTCTCCCTAAATAAAAATAAAGCAATATATCCGTTGGCAGTTACGAACATGTACTCCCTATTTCCATATAATGAGAGCCATCTGTAAGTTCTACGTAGATCTTGTTCGTGGATCTGAAGGAATCTAAAGGACAGTTTTTGCAGTGTAGGACCCTTCCCTTTGTCGTCCACCGGAAACAAATGGGTTATAGTGGCAACCGATCACTTGACCCGTTATGCCGAGACAAAGGCGTTACCCCGCGGCACGGTGTCTGAAGTCGCGAAATTCTTCGTGCACCACATCATCCTGCGACATGGCGCGCCGTCATGTGTGATTACGGACAGAGGGACGTCATTTACGGCACAAATGACGGAAAACATTTCTAAACTGAGCTGCACAAGTCACCGAAAAACAACAGCTTACCATCCACAAACAAATGGACTGACGGAAAGACTTAACAAGACCATAACAGACATGCTCTCAATGTACGTGGACGTACACCACAAAACCTGGGACGAGATTTTGCCATACATCACGTTTGCGTACAATACGGCAACGCAGGAAACAACGCGAGTTTCATCTTTCCGCCTTGTTTACGGACGCAACGTGCAAACCATGCTCGATGCTATGCTTCCGTGCGATAATAGCGATGAACTTGCTCCAGACGCCGAGCAATACACCCAGTACGCCGAAGAAGCTCGTCAAGTGGCTCGCGTAATCATCAGTCACCAACAAGACGCAGATGCGCGACGTTACAACCTTCGCCGTCGAAACGTCGCCTATACCACCCTGGCGACCGAGTGTGGATGTGGACACCTATCCGACGATCAGGCTTGTCTGAAAAACTTCTGAGCCGCTATTTCGGACCGTACAAGGTTCTCCGACGTGCCAGTGACCTCACCTACGAAGTATTTCCGGACGGCGCGGTGTCTTCACGTCGAAAACTTCGGCCCGAAACCGTGCACGTCGTACGACTCAAGCCGTACTACACACAGTAGCCCCTGTGCTTTCGCGCTACTTCTGTTACCATGTGACTCCTGTGGTTGTTTTCTTTGTATTTTCCTGTTTGCACATGGTGCAAGTGTCGGTGCGTCATCTTATTTTCCTTGCGGTTACTGGTACTTAGTCTCTGGTTCTCTGCGTCTGCGCGTATTGTAGTTATTTTTTTTCTTTTACAAGCATCGAGTCGATGCTTTTCAAAGGGGGGATCAATGCCGCATGATTGTGTGAGCACCCACGGGTAGAGGAGGACAAAGAAGTTTGGACTGAACCGCTTCTTGGCCTAAAATTACAACGTTTATCTTTAGCCTCAAGTATTTACCTCAAAATCCTGCCGCCCCGTTCTTGGCCCATCCCCCTTTGTGGGTAAGCGCCACTAGTAAGAGGTCATCATCATCATCATCATCATCACCAGCCCAACGCGCAGAACAACGCAAGGTTCTCGTCATAAGTGTGACAATATTATACGCAAATGTTTTAGACTGCCTTAGATGTCTCCCGAAACGGAAGAGTGACCGTCGGCGTCGACGTCAGCGTCAACACGAGTGATGCAAACCATCATCATGGTGTCACAAGTCACCGAAACTTGTGACGTCATAAAGTCATCACGAATCCTAATGCTACGTCATGTAATGCGAAGTCCCATTATCTGACGCCACACGATCACTTCATTACATCCAATCGTCACTTTGTCAAAGGTAGACCGATCCCAGAGGCACTGGGAAACCACGTGAAGTGCCGACAGCTTCCAATGCCTTCAATCCCAGAGGCACTGCAAAATCACGTTGGGTGCAGGAAGACTTCGGAAGGAGGCATCAATACAATCGACTTAGAAGGAAACAGATTGCTGTCGTTTTCCAGTCGTCTAGACAAATGCACAAGGGATCGTGTGACTTTTTTACAGCTTTATCGCGCAGAAGAGAGCCCCGCTCCATGGAGAACTGCTACAATGGTCCGTTGAACCACATAAGCTTCCTTAAGAGTCGCACAGGGAAGAGGAGCATCGCAAAAGAAGCGAAATGACGTTTTTAAAATTAGAAGTTAGCTTTTACCGAGACATCTTGATGGATTGAAATAATGATAAGCGTTGGTCGCGGCGAACAAACTCTTAACATTTCCCGCTAGGATGGAATATTTCTGTCGTTCAGTAACCCTATTTGCTCAAGGTAGATATTTAAACTACGTGTATACGTGGTCTAGGAAGCGTCCCTACATTTTGTAAACAGCTCCCAGTTTATTGCTGGTGCGAAAAGATGGACACGCGTATTGTAGTGGGTGCCACATGGCACCCGCTGCGATCGTACTTCAAACCAGATTCAGTCGTGCAAGCCAGCATTGTTTTAATGCAATTACGTCGAGCACCCGGTCACCGCTTGCGGACTGAACGGAAACATTCAGAACGCGAACTTGCAAATGAAGCGGCGCGTATGACCGAAAGTACAGCAAAAAATAGTAACAATCCTTTCTTTATTTTGTAGCGTTTGACAGTGAGTACAAGACCGAAGACATCAGAAGCATTCGTTTCTACCGCTCATGTTAAGTCACTAGATGCAGCTTTTCTGAACAGCCAACCGCGATACAGTGAACAGCTCGCACACAGCTTGTGCCTGTACATGGAATTAAACTACACCTGTAAAAGAGGACAACCAGATGTTAGTCTCTGTCATGCAGCTCAGAACTTGCTTCGTAATGAGCATGTGTTTTCGCTCTGCACGTATACCTGCGACAAGACCATCGCGGTCACTAGGTATGTAAAGTTCTGTCAAGCTAACACCGAGCGTGATCTGTTAGCTTTTCGCACAATGCATTACGTGTATAAGTGTTCGGATAAATGTCGTGTGGAGCTTCGACTTGTCCAAGTTGGTACGACATTCGAATACGGTTGCGCTGAGCACAAGCCACGTGGGACTAACACAGAGAAGAGAACATTTGTTGCGCACATACTGGTTATCTTCTCATTGTTAATCCTGCGCGTGTTTTGCTCAGCGCAACTACATAACAAAGTGTTCGGAGAGATTGAGCGAGCAGTCTTGAAAAACAGCTCAGAAGTCGGCTTTTTATATTCCTCGCGCTAAACACCTTGATACATTGTGAAGTTTGTGTTTGTCTTGGAGAGACATAGTTATTGATGTGTATTATTTATCCCGCGGCTTCTGAATCTGCTCATTGTTGGGCAGCTTGAGTCATTCTCGAGGGATGATGCGAGAAATGGGTACATTGTAGTGATGCAGAACTATCGATAAATTGACTATCGATAGCATCGATAGTTTCCTTGAAACTATCGATCGATAGTACTACTATCGATAAACTATCGATAGTCCAATCGGTAGTACCATCGGTAATATTACCAGCGATATTACTGCCAGGCGTGTTTATTGCTTTGTTTTGATGTATTCGGGTTTCACCCACAGACGGTTAGCAGCGTTTCACGCAGACCGCGCGATTGTTTGAGATAATTTTGTTAAGATTACGCACCGGACGCGAATATTCCAGTTTATTCGAGAGCTTACGCGAGCACCAACAATAAATCTGGAAGGTTCGATGACTGATGTATAAAAGACGAAGCGTTCCACCGATTACCAGATTACTCGACTGCCGGCGACTGTTCTCGCCGCAATCAGTGCGCAGCGTGTGTCACTTGTATTTTGGGTGAACTTCGACCAAATAAACAGCTTCGTATTTCACAGTCTTGCTGCAGCATTCTCCACCGTCACAACCACGTGACAAACTATCCATAGTGGTGCGAATAACGATGCTGTTGCGGGCTGGCCAAATTGCCCAAAATGTTCGCGATAGCGTACTATCAGCTTCGCTTGACTTATGACCAAATTTTTGGCGAGAGAAATTATTTCCGCTGTGCAAATGTCGGCCTCTGTCCATGAATCAATTCATATTCAAGAAGAACCAGTTGCAACTCACAATTAACAAACTTCGTTCTTGATCATTTTTTTTATTCTGAAATCGTGCAATGGAATATAAATTTCAACTAGCACAGTTCCCCCCCATGTAACGGCTTCCTTTCCGCTACAGCTGAATAGTTTGGCTTTATGATCATGTGTCAGCGAAGCACTCTCGTGAAGAACACCAGCATGACAACTTTCTTGCCCTTCAGCCTGCTCATCCGGCTCCACTATTTACCATGCGCGCGGGGAATCAAGTTTATTGTGCAATGAGCTCGCGCTGTTGATTATATACTATCGATAGCGCTATCGATAGTATTTTTTATCATCGATAGTTCGATAGTGACTGAGCTATCGATAGTATCGATAGTACCATCGATAGTTCTGCATCACTAGTAGATTGCCGAATGCCGTTGGCTAACCACATGTTGACCATCATTACATTGCGAAACTATACCACACTCTAGAAGAAGATGACAGATGGTTGCTGAAAACTTCCCCTATGATAAAACTTCATCGGGCACACGCTCGCTGAAAGCCTTGATGCTCTACGACCAACGTAGCTTTTTCGCCCCTTGATAACAAGCAATGATAGTAAATCTTGCACGTGTTATGTTAGTCTTCCACGTTGCGGCCTCGTCAGTTAGAACGTTTGCTATTTGTTCGATATTCACAGGTAAACGCCTTTTGTTGAATCGGCATGTCGTCATGAAATGATCAGTTGTGCCGCTGGTTCTGTCGCTGACCTGCTGTGCGAGCTGTGTTACCGTCTACACCAACGATGGTCCCCTGCAAGGTCGAAACATGAAACTACTCGATAAGGAGATTCAAGTGTTTCTGGGAATTCCGTACGCTAAACCACCTGTAGGGACTCTGCGGTTCATGAAGCCGCAGGCTCCACAGCCATGGCAGGGAGTGTACGATGCAACATACGCGAAGGACTCATGCGTGCAGCCTCCTTATCCAGGACTTTTTGACATACCGACGGAGATATCCGAGGACTGCCTCTACCTGAACGTTTGGACTTCGTTGGCTTCAACGCGGCAGGGGTTTCCCGTTTTAGTCTGGTTCCACGGTGGCATGCATCAAGTTGGCTCGGCTTACGAAGCCAGGTATAACGGTTCCGCCTTGGCAGCGCTCAATGACGTCGTGGTCGTCTCATGCAACTTTCGCCTGTCTGTACTGGGCTTTCTGTACCTGAATCATACCTTGACTCCCGGTAACTTGGCCCTGTGGGACCAACGTGCCGCCTTGCAGTGGGTGCAGCGAAACATTGAAGAGTTCGGTGGAGACCCCGATAGGGTCACAGTCTTCGGCGAAAGCTCGGGCGCCGTGCAGCTTCACGGCCACATTTTGTCACCGCACAGTCGCGGGCTTTTCCACAGGGTATTCCTGATGAGCGGGTCCATGAGTATCTACCCCTGCGAGAGTGCCGCCTCCGAGAACATCGCTGGGGTGAACACCATCTCGGAGGCCGTCGGCTGCGGTTCGTACGAAAGGGCAACCGATCCTGGCGAACTGCTAGATTGCCTCCGAGACATGTCGGCTCAAGACGTCGGCACAGTGAAAGCGGTGAAGTTTCGAGTGACATGCGAGAACGAGTTCATTCCGTGCCGACCTTCGCTTGCCATGAAGGAAGGATGGTTCGGGAAATACGACGCGATGGTCAGTGTCACGGCTAACGAGGGGGCTTCACTTTTCGCCCTTCATCCGGACACAGGAGTTCTTAGAGACGATTTGAGTTCTTATGATTTGAAGAGACTGAAAGATTCTCTTAAAATCCTTCTGAGGCACTTTATTAGGAATGGACACTCTTCCGCTGTCATGAACTACATTGACAACCTTCACTTTGAAAACAACGACGAACTGAGGAACACGATTGCAGACATTCTGGGCAACCGGCTATTCCACTGCCCCTCAAGAGTCTTCGCAGAAGAGTATTCTGCAAAGGGAAACAACGTATACGCTATGGTTTTTGGGCACCGCTCTGAAAAATCGCGGCTCCCAAGGTGGTTTGGCGCGACCCATCTGGAAGAAGTGCAGCTCGTGTTTGGCATTCCTTTTTTGAACCAGGCGAACTACAGTGACAAGGACAGGGAATTCAGCGCGGACGCTATGAATATGCTGGCATCATTCGCTCGATCTGGGTAAGTCTGCGATCTGTACTTTTCGTGGTTTTCTACAATTAATAGAGATACTGGGTGAAAAACTTGCCGTAGCCGAGATTACGTATTCAAATAAACATGAACCTCAAGTACGGCTTGCGGGAATGCGGATCTAGCAACGGCGGTATCACGTAAAAAAAGGGAGATTTCTCGCTAGCAGCTTCCAAGGTTGCCAGTGCTATCGGTGTCGGCAAATATGTAGTTATAGGTATATATAATTCATAAAAATGGGGAAAGCGTGCGTAAGCATACCGCCTATTGCTCTGACAAAAAAATAGAAGAAAAAAAGAAGAGCTCGATTTTTTAGGTGTGACAGCATGGCGTTGAAAGAGCGTCAACTCTTACGAGTTTGGGACTTCTGCGCGCTGATGTGGTCAGATTATGTGATGTCATAAGTAATGACGGCATCCAAAAATAAATTTGTTGGAAGGAGCGCTCCTGTTTCTCTCTGTCTTCATGTGTTTGTGGTGCGTGTGCGTTTGTGTATACGTTTGCGCGTGTGTGTTTTTTTTTGCGCATTTACCTTCTTTAAGAAAAGCATATTTCTCATGTGTCCTTTTCACAGGAAGCCTAGCTTACCTGACGGCAAGGAATTCCCCAAGTTCACACCCGAGAATAGGGACTTTATGTGGCTTGAAGCAGGAAATTACACCATCGTCTAAGATTTCGCCGCAGCTGCCTGCGACACGTCGGAATAATCCCTCTGAAACCCATTTGGACATGTGGCGTACGCCGCCGCAGGCCGAATGTAATATGTCGTGGCGAAAACGGGCAATAGCGTGTGAAATGTAGGCGCTGGTACTTGTGACGCCTTACCTATAAGTCCTGTGTTGCTGGATTTTCTAATCACAGGAAAATCACTCGTCTCTTTGTTCGTCTCTGTGTCTCTTTAAAGGTGAACAAATAAACATGCTTCAGTACGTCAAATATTCAGCGTTCCTCCTAAGTGCTTGACCATTTACGGTTAAACGAAGGGTACCACGCAGCATTGCTCCTATAGACCACGCATTACTATTACCACGCAACCCAAGGCCCTTTGAGCGTTTTTATCTATCTATCTATCTATCTATCTATCTATCTATCTATCTATCTATCTATCTATCTATCTATCTATCTATCTATCTATCTATCTATCTATCTATCTATCTATCTATCTATCTATCTATCTATCTATCTATCTATCTATCTATCTATCTATCTAGCCAGCCGCCTACGCCTCGGTGCTCTCGTGATCGCCTCTTTAGCTTGGTGTAGACCAAAATTGGCATGGGAGGGTAAGAGTGTTTGACAAATATGACTCTGATCATGACATGGATAACGTGAAAATCCTGTCGCGTACGCCGTCAAACACTTTTCTCCAGACACGTGTGGCACATTCCCGTATACCACGGGCCACGGTGAGCGGGTATGCGCCACATGGGATTGACAGGAACGGCGAGAACAGACATTGGTAATTTAAATGCGAGAGCGCAAAGAAAAATTCACCGCCATATCCATGAAGTGAATGATGATGGAGGAGCTTGCTCAGAGATGATGGGGTAACCCGCGAATGCTCCGTACACATTCCTCTACCAACATATATAGACGTGACAACGTTCTTATATATGCATTACATACACAATGTTTATTAATTTACGGTTGGATGCACTATATACATTTTGATGAAGTATATTGTCACGTGGTAGTCACGTAGACGAAGACAGCAGTCGGCACGTCCGAGATGAAACTGTTTATTTGGTCAAACTTGTGGCCGGGAAACTGAAATTCACAGTACAGCAATACGCTGATAGCGGCGAACAGAGCGTCGACCGTCGATCAACTAACAAGCGGTGAAGCGCGTCGGCATTTAAACATGTGCCGTCGAATATTCCAGCGTTATCGCTGGCTATCGTGCAATTTCTAGAATAAGCTCGAGTGTGCGCGTCTTGCGCGCAATCTTAACAAAACGATCTACAATGATCGTGAAGGTTCTCAAACAATGAGGCGCGGTTCGCGCTGAGCGTTGCTGGCAGTCTTTGTGGCCGAAAACCGAATATAGCAAAAGTGATAAAGAAACGCACGTGGCAATGCCCCCCTCTGAAAGAGCATGTCCCGATGCTTAAAACATGACACGGGGAGGGGGGGGGTGGCCAATACATGCAACAATAAATAACAAGAATAAAGCAAGAAAGAACAATAAACAAGAAGCAAAAGTACAGTCCTCAGATTCACTAACGCGCGTAATATGGCTTGAGGCGCACGACATGGACGACTTCAGGTCGCGCACGGCGCCGCTGAGAGTTCGTAATGCCGTCAGGGACAACCTCGTAGTCGAGTGCGCCGAGGCGTCGAAGTACCCTGTACGGTCCGAAGTATCGTCGCAGAAGCTTCTCACTAAGTCCCCGTCGGCGTATTGGCGTCCATACCCATACACGGTCACCGGGTTGGTATTCCATGTGGCGTCGTCGAAGGTTGTAGCGGCGGCTGTCAGTCGTCTGCTGGTTCTTAATCCGTAGGCGGGCGAGCTGTCGTGCTTCTTCGGCGCGCTGTAGGTAGGTGGTCACGTCGATGTTTTCCTCGTCGGTCACGTTTGGTAACATGGCGTCGAGCGTCGTTGCCGGGCTCCGTCCGTAGACAAACTTGTATGGCGTCATCTGTGTCGTTTCTTGTACGGCCGTGTTGTACGCGAAGGTCACGTACGGAAGGATGGCGTCCCATGTCTTGTGTTCGACGTCGACGTACATGGCCAGCATGTCGGCGATGGTCTTATTTAGACGCTCGGTGAGGCCATTGGTCTGCGGGTGGTAAGCGGTGGTGCAGCGGTGGCTCGTCTCGCTGTACTTGAAGATCGCCTGAGTTAGGTCCGCAGTAAAGGCGGTACCTCTGTCTGTTATGAGGACCTCTGGGGCGCCATGACGCAAGACGATGTGCTCCACGAAGAACTTGGCTACCTCGGCGGCACTGCCTTTGGGCAAGGCCTTTGTCTCGGCGTAGCGGGTGAGGTAGTCAGTCGCCACGACGATCCACTTGTTTCCGGTATTGGACGTCGGGAACGGGCCCAGTAAGTCCATCCCGATTTGCTGGAACGGCCGTCGAGGTGGCTGGATAGGCTGTAGAAGTCCGGCTGGCCTAGTGGGCGGTGTCTTGCGTCGCTGGCAGTCCCGGCAGGTCTTTACGTAACGGGTGACGTCGGCGGAAAGGCGCGGCCAGTAGTACTTCTCCTGTATTCTTGCTAGCGTGCGAGAAACACCCAGGTGTCCAGACGTCGGGTCGTCGTGTAGAGCCTGGAGGACCTCTGGCCGCAATATCGAGGGTACCACGAGAAGGCAATCGGCTCGAAGCGGTGAGAAGTTCTTCTTTAGGAGAACACCGTTGCGCAAGAAAAACGACGTCCGTCCCCGCGTGAATACCTTCGGAACGACGGTGGTCCTGCCCTCGAGATAATCCACAAGGCCCTTCAGTTCCGGGTCGGCTCGCTGTCGTTCGGCGAGGTCGTCGGCACTTATGGCTCCCAAGAAGCTGTCCTCATTCGGGTCGTCGGGCGGTGGTGGGTCGACAGGGGCACGAGACAGGCAGTCGGCGTCGGAGTGTTTCCTTCCGGACTTGTACACGACGGTAATGTCAAACTCTTGAAGTCTTAGGCTCCACCGTGCGAGGCGACCTGAAGGTTCCTTCAAGTTAGCTAGCCAACACAAGGCGTGATGGTCGCTCACAACTTTGAAGGGCCTGTCGTAGAGGTAGGGGCAAAACTTTGACGTAGCCCAGATGATGGCGAGGCACTCCTTTTCTGTTGTGGAATAGTTCGCCTCTGCCTTAGACAGCGACCGGCTAGCATTACTGATAACACCTTCCAGTCCACCCGTCCGCTGCACAAGGACGGCGCCGAGTCCTACGCTGCTTGCATCGGTGTGAATCTCCGTATCGGCGTATTCATCGAAATGCGCAAGTATCGGAGGTGTCTGCAGGCGTCGTTTGAGTTCATGAAATGCTTCGACTTGCGCTGTTTGCCACCTGAATTCGACGTTAGTCTTCGTGAGAAGCGTCAGTGGTTCGGCGATCCGTGAAAAGTTTTTGACGAATCGTCTGTAATATGCGCATAAGCCGAGAAATCGGCGCACGGCCTTCTTGTCGGTGGGTGAGGCGAAGTCGGCGATGGCAGCTGTTTTCCGCGGGTCTGGGCGCACTCCAGACTTGCTGATCACATGACCCAGAAACAGGAGCTCGTCGTACGCGAATCGGCACTTTTCCAGCTTCAGGGTCAGTCCAGAGGTCTTGATTGCTTGAAGTACTGCCTCAAGCCGCCGGAGATGCTCGTCGAAGGTCGAGGAGAACACGACGACGTCGTCCAAATACACAAGGCACGTCTGCCACTTTAATCCGGCCAGTACGGTGTCCATGACGCGCTGGAACGTCGCAGGTGCGGAGCAAAGACCGAAAGGCATGACCTTGAACTCAAAGAGGCCATCGGGTGTTATAAAAGCGGTCTTTTCTCGGTCTCTTTCGTCTACTTCGATCTGCCAATAACCGGTCTTGAGGTCCATCGACGAAAAGTACGTCGCGTTGTGAAGTCGATCCAGGGTGTCGTCTATCCGTGGGAGGGGGTACACGTCCTTCTTCGTGATTTTATTCAGGCGCCGATAATCAACGCAGAAGCGCAGTGTCCCGTCCTTCTTCTTCACTAACACCACGGGTGACGCCCACGGACTCTTTGAAGGCTGGATGATGTCGTCGCGTAGCATTTCGTCGACTTGTTTCTTTATGGCCTCACGTTCTCGCGTCGAAACTCTGTAGGGGCTCTGACGAAGTGGTCGAGAATTTTCTTCTGTTATAATGCGGTGCTTAGCAAGGGGCGTTTGTCGGACCCGCGATGACGACGAGAAACAGTCCTTGTACTGCAGGAGCAGGTTTTTGAGCTGGTCTTGCTTGACCTTCGGAATGCTCGGGTTGACGTCAAAATCCGGTTCGGGGCCTCTATTCGTCGAAGCAGGTTCGGCAGCATCGAAGAGGGCGAAAGCACTGCTGGCGGCTACACATTCGTCGATGTAGGCAACCGTCGTACCAATGTTGAGGTGCCGATATTCGTGGCTGAAGTTCGTCAGCACTGCCTTTGCTTTACCGTCACGCAGCTCGGCTATACCTCGTGCGACGCATATTTGACGGTTCAGGAGTAGGTGCTGATCGCCCTCGATGACGCCTTCAAGGTTCGCAGGTTTTTCGGTGCCGACGGAGATAATGACGCTGGAGCGTGGCGGAACGGTCACCTGCTCTTCTATCACATTCAATGCATGCTTCCCTGGCGTCGCATGGGGCGGGAGCGCTTTGTATGAGGTTAGTGTTATCGACTCAGACCTCAGGTCGATGACGGCGCCATGGTCACTTAGGAAGTCCATTCCAAGTATCACATCCCTGGAGCAGTTCTGTAGGATTACAAAGCTCGCAGGATAAGTCCGGTTTTTGATGGTGACTCTCGCCGTGCAGACACCAATCGGCGCTATCAGATGGCCTCCAGCGGTCCGGATGTCGGGGCCTTCCCAAGCAGTCCTAACTTTCTTCAACTTTGCTGCGAACGGCCCACTGATGACGGAATAGTCGGCTCCAGTGTCGACGAGAGCGGTGACGTTGTGGCCGTCGACCAGGACGTCGAGGTCGCTAGTCCGCCGTCTTGCGTTGCGGTTACGTCGTGGCGTCGGGTCACGGCTACGTCGGTTTGCACCGCTGTTTCCGCGTTGCGTCGTCAGGTCTCCTCCCGGTCGCAAAGCTTCGTCTTCAGGACGTCGTTCGGCGTGCGGCGGGGGCTCGGAACTTCGTCGCGGCGTCGTCGTCGACGGCGGAGGATCTTCACCATTTCGTCGTTCAGCAACCGCACCTCCATCGGTTGCTGCCCTTAGTTTTCCGGATACGGGCTAGGCGACCGGCCCCGGTTTGGGCCAGTGTACTGCCGGCGGTGCGGTGACATGTAGCGGCCGGGCGACGGCGAGCGGGAAGGTCGTCGTCCTTGCCACTGTGTTCCGGTGAGGTAGTCGTCGATGTCGCGAGGCCGTTCGCCTGGCCGCGGGCGCGGCGCGTTGACGGCGAATCCGCGTAGCCCCATCTGTCGGTACTGGCAGCGGCGGTACGTGTGGCCGGCCTCCCCGCAGTGGTAGCAGAGCGGGCGGTTGTCAGGGGCACGCCAAACGTCGGTCTTTCGGGGGCACAGCGTTGTCCTGTCGGCGGGCGGTATGGCGTCGGTTGTGGTGGCGGCGGTGCGGCGAAACTGCTGCGACGTGGGCGAGGAGGAGGGGCGTTGCGTCGGGCTGCAGCAGCATAGTTCATGACTTCCGGCTGAGCCTGCGGTGCTTCGGGAATTCCAAGCGATTGCCGGACTTCCTCGCGGACAACGTCGGCGATTGAATCCACTTGATGCTGTGGCGAAGGTAACAGTTTGCGCAGCTCCTCCCACACAATCGCTCTGATGGTTTCGCGCAAATCGTCGGTGGCCAGCGAGTGCACTTCGGAATAGGTTGCAGACAGCGGAGAGCGGTTGTATTGTTTCGTCCGCATGTCAAGTGTCTTTTCGATAGTTGTGGCCTCGGTGAGGAATTCGGTGACTGTTTTCGGGGGGTTCCGCACCAATCCTGCGAAGAGGTCTTGTTTCACTCCCCGCATAAGGAAGCGGACCTTTTTTTCCTCAGGCATGGCAGCGTCGGCCAGGCGGAAAAGTCGCGTCATCTCTTCCGTGTAAATGGTTACGCTCTCATTCGGTAGCTGCGCGCTTGTCTCCAGCAAAGCAGCAGCCTTTTCTTTGCGGACGATGCTCGCGAATGTATTAAGGAACGTCGTCCGAAAGAGGTCCCAGGTTTGAAGGCTCGATTCACGGTTCTCGAACCACGTCTTCGCGGCGTCTTCCAGGTAGAAGAAGACGTGGCGCAGCTTCTCTTCAGAGTCCCAGTGATTGAAGGTGGCGACTCGCTCGTACGTCTCCAGCCAGCTCTCCGGGTCTTCAAACGACGATCCACGGAAAGTCGGTGGCTCCTTTGGCTGTTGCATCACGACCGTTGTAGGCGGCATGGGGGCTGTCATCGTCTCGGCGGTCGATGTGACAGTCTTGGTCTGCCTGGTGTTTTCAGGAAGGAGCCCGTACTCTGGGTGTAGTCCCTTCTGCCGGCGGCTGGTACGACGATCCGGGTTGTCTGTAGCGTCGTCTTCTCTGCGGCTTGGGCTTGGGTCAGCGCTCCGCGGTGGCGTCCGGATCATGAAGCAGCACCTCCACCAGATGTCACGTGGTAGTCACGTAGACGAAGACAGCAGTCGGCACGTCCGAGATGAAACTGTTTATTTGACCGAACTTGTGGCCGGGAAACTGAAATTCACAGTACAGCAATACGCTGATAGCGGCGAACAGAGCGTCGACCGTCGATCAACTAACAAGCGGTGAAGCGCGTCGGCATTTAAACATGTGCCGTCGAATATTCCAGCGTTATCGCTGGCTATCGTGCAATTTCTAGAATAAGCTCGAGTGTGCGCGTCTTGCGCGCAATCTTAACAAAACGATCTACAATGATCGTGAAGGTTCTCGAACAATGAGGCGCGGTTCGCGCTGAGCGTTGCTGGCAGTCTTTGTGGCCGAAAACCGAATATTGCAAAAGTGATAAAGAAACGCACGTGGCAATATATACATTTGGATGAACTATAAACATTATATACAGACAAGAGATGTTGTTTTACCAAGTTCAAGCACATTCCTCTACCATCATATATAGACGTGACAACGTTGTTATGTATGCATAACATATACAATGTTTATTTACGATTGGATGCACTATTTACATTTTGATGAAGTATTTATACATTTGGATGATCTATAAACATTATATACACACAAGAGATGTTGTTTTACCAAGTTCAAAGACATTCCTCTACCATCATATATAGACGTGACAACGTTGTTATATATGTATTACATACACAATGTTTCTGAATTTACAGTTGGACGCACTATGTACATTTTGATGAACTATATATACATTTTGATGAACTATAAACATCATATATACACAAGAGATGTTGTTTTACCAAGTTCAAACACATTCATCTACCATCATATATAGACGTGACAACGTTGTTATATATGCATGACATACGCAATGTTTATTAATTTACGGTTGGGTGCACTATATACATTTTGACGAAGTCTACATACATTTGAATGAACTATAAACATTATATATACACAAGAGATGTTGTTTTACCAAGTTTAAGAAGGGCGTCCCTCGATGAGTTCGGGGACTGGTTTCCCTTTAAAGATGATTGCATTATGATCAGTAAAGTATGTTGCCAAGGGATCATCGATGATTGGTCGCAATGGAAAGTTCGAGAAGGCAACATCGATACAGGTGCCCCTGATGGTGGTGGGACGTTTGCAGTCGTACGACACGCATCGGAGAGCGTAACGGGACATCATGTGTTGGCTGGTTGCTGGCAACGCGAGATCTTCCCGAGTGCTGCTGCGTTGCGAGACCGTCGCGCTGCTGCCGTTCATGCTGCGGAGCGGCAACGAAGAGTGTTCACTTGGTGAGCTCCCGGCGAAGAGAAAGGAAGCGAGCCAAACGAGAGGCGCGGCCCTCTAGCAGTCACATAACTAGCGCTTGCGCCGAGCGTGGTGTGTGCCGCCTTGAGAGGCGGCGTGCCATCTAGTAAGCATTCTTGAAATTACCGGAGAGAGCGCAGCTGCGCTCCTGGCGGGACCAATGAGAAGCAGTGTGCATGCCGTATACGCCGGCGGACACGCCGGACATAGACAAGGCGCGAGCATAAGAAGCTTGACGAGCAAGCTCCTAAAAAAAGATGGATGATCCCTCCGTCACAGTAATCGGAATAACACGAAAGTAAAGCGTGCCCTTGCAGTTCTAAGTAACTGAATGTTTACTGTACGTTGATATAAGAGATTTTGCACAGTGTATATTGACGTCTGGCAGCTAAAGCACCGTTCAACGTGGATGCACCCACTTTGATGATTGGTGGTACATCATCCCGACGACTAACGTCCATGTTAAATGATAAAACAAACCCTTGTGGTAGTTGTAGTAGTTAACGGTGAAAGCGTAATCAGACGACGACGTGCGATAGCCAGAAGAGCGTCGCATATTGGACGCAGAACTTGGTCGCCATCCCGCGGCATGTTAAAATGGGATTGAACACAATGGCCGGACGAGAGGGAAACGCAAAGTGCGTCGTGCCGCTCCGGTAGCCTGGCCGGCGCTTTTACGACGCTTGGGCTAAGATCGCCACCTCGCGGTGTGTTAATGCATTGACATAATTGAACTTCTATTGAAAACACGCTGAATGGGACGGTCGTGTAACGCGTTGCAGGTGCTAATCGCGGAGGCCACAGTAATGACGAATTCCTTTACATTACCGCTCCCAGAGGGCAACGCCACCCCGCCGACCGGGAGAGTGGTAGATATAAAAGGCGCGTTTGTAAAGCCCTTTGAGTATCTGACCGTGGCGCAGTGGATAGCGTGCCGGCATCTGTTCTTGCGGACCGAGTGGTCGTTGGTTCGATGCCCGTTGACGGAACTTTTTTCTTTGTCATTTGATCATGTAAATTTTTTCGACATCATTTCCGTGACGGAAATACGTCACTGAAGTCTTGGTGGACCCCGGCATAAAACACTGTCGTGTTAAAAGCGACATTTGCAAAGAATCAAAATCAGGATCCCAGCAGGAATCGAAGCCAAGCATTCTGCGAGGCAATCAGGTATTCTACCTCAGAGCCACACCACGTCATGAAACTGCTTTGGAAAAAAGACCCTATGCAGGCGTAATGCCGGTACACTTCAATTCTGGTTGCAGTGCTGGGCTGCTGGCTAATTTTATAACAAAGCAATAAACATTACATATGTACTCCTACGATACAGGCGTCATGCCGTGTTAGCGTCCATTGTGGTTCCATTGTTAACTCCGCTTTCATATAAGTCTTATATAATAAACATTACATTTGTATTCCTATGATTCAGCAAGCTATATTCAAGCTTTGCTCGACCCCGGAGGAATACGCTAACGAAAATTACGCATGATATTCACATCATCGCACTGTAAAGTGCACTTCGTTTCGATAATACTCACGTCTGTGCTCTAAAGTGAATGCTGGCGTTACGTCAGACCATAAGTTACCCTTTAAAGGCAAGTGTAGTCGATGTGTCTGGTAAGGCGACGATGTGCACTGCACACTACTACTACGCTTACGAAAACGTGTCGATCCATCTCGTAACGCTTGCCTCAAGGCCAAAAATGCAGCATAAACAATTACTAGCTGATTGCTTTGCATGAAACCGATTCCCACAAGGCGCGGGATCTGCCTAATTTTTCTTTAAGTCTTGAGGTGCAGTGAATGGCAGGGCTAAAATACCACCAATACAACGCAAATGTATTAGCTTATTAAATGCGAAGCATTTCTTAGCGAACTTCGGCGACTTTGACCGTATCTATCTATCTATCTATCTATCTATCTATCTATCTATCTATCTATCTATCTATCTATCTATCTATCTATCTATCTATCTATCTATCTATCTATCTATCTATCTATCTAGCCGCCTACGACTTCGTGCTCTCCTGGTCGCTTGGTTAATCGAATGTGCACCAAAATTGGTATGGAGTAACATGACTGTATGACGAACATAAATGACAAGTCATAACATGAAAATCATGACACGAATGTCATGTACAGCATGATTTACATGCTACGCTCATGCTGCGCTGGCGGCCGTTCGCTAGCTTTATATACACCAAAATTGGCATCTTGCGATGTGACCGTGTGACGAACATAAATAACACGAGTTATCATGAAAATCATGACACGCATGTCATGTACAGCATGACTTACGTGCGACGCTCATGGGGCGCTGGCGGCCGTTTCGCTAGATTGATATGCACCGAAATTGGTATATTGCGACGTGACCGTGTGACGAACATAAATAACACGGGTTATCATGAAAATCATGACACGCATGTCATGTACAGCATGACTTACGTGCCACGCTCATGGGGCGCTGGCGACCGTTTCGCTAGATTGATATACACCAAAAGTGGTATCTTGCGACGTGACCGTGTGACGAACATAAATAACACGAGTTAACATGAAAATCATGACACGCATGTCATGTACAGCATGACTTACGTGCCACGCTCATGGTGCGCTGGCGGCCGTTTCGCTAGCTTGATATACACCAAAATTGGTTTCTTGCGACGTGACTGTGTGACGAACATAAATAACACGAGTTAACATGAAAGTCATGACACGCATGTCATGTACAGCATGACTTACGTGCCACGCTCATGGTGCCCTGGCGGCCGTTTCTCTAGGTTGATCGACACCCAAGTTGGTATTGCGCGACGTTACTGTGTGACGAACATAAATAATAGGAGTTAACATGAAAACCATGACACGCATTTTCCTCAATGACATACAAGGCGATGTATGCAGCTCTTTGCTGGCTGCTTCGCATTACATCGATTCCCACAATGCGTGGGATCTGCCGGCTTTTTTGCGTTGCGATTGCATTCCATAAGTACTCGCGAGTGGATGCTTCACGTGCACGCAAGTATGCTGCTGTGTGTGATGTAATAAGGTAATCAATGCCGAGGATGCATGAGCTCCCGTGATGCACAACGTGAGCAATGATGATAAAACGGCAAATGTCAATAGCCGCAAAATCCTGCTTGCGGGCCGAATGAAAATGTGGCAAGTACACACGCGCAGTCTTCCTGCGTGACAAAAAGGAACATGGGTGCGTTGACGTCCGACAACTATGGCGAGCCAGGTACAGGTGAGCAGCTGCAATAATATGGGGCAAAGCTGCTAAGGTTGCAGATGCAATGCGTGTCGAAAAATCCGGAATGTGCGCCCAATGTACGCCATAAGTGCGCTCAATTTACGAGATAACTCGAACCTTCAATTATGATGTTTAACTAAAATCTTTCCGAGCCATTCGAGCACTGATGTGATTCGCTTCCGAGTCATAAAAAGAAATATGCGGGAGTTCCGATATGTTAAGTTTGTGCGCAGTAGCTAGGTTGAATTACTAGAGATTCGAAGTACAAGCGCGGGAATAGCTTTCTTTCAGCAACGATGGTGCAGGCGTCATGCTACTTGTTTTCGTGTCCAGTGGACACCACATCCCCTGTAATAGCGTTAGTCGCAATTTTCTTGTCTCTGCGTCATTGGAATATTCCCCCCCCCCCCCTCCCGGAGGCTTCCTTTGAAATTCCTCGTTTCACCTTTACACATTCGCAGTCCGCGCAAGGGATTCCGTACCCAACGTCTGGAAACGTCTGGAGTTGTAAGTTCTACTCCAGCATTTTAAATAGCATTTCTTGGCGAACCTCTGGCACTTTGAGCATTTGTATCTATCTATCTATCTATCTATCTATCTATCTATCTATCTAGCCGCCTACGTCTGGGTGCTCTCATGATCGCCTCCTTGTTGTAGACCAAAGTTGGCATGGGAGGGTAAGAGGATTTGACGACTATGACTGTCGGGTCATGACATGAATGACCTCAAAATCCTGTCGCGTACGTCGTCAAACCCTATCCTACAGACACGTTTGGCACATGCCCGTTTACCACGGGCCGCGGGGTACGGGTATGCGCGCCACAGGTGATTGACAGTTTATATCGAGCCAGGAACGGCGAGAACAGATATTGGTAATTTAAATGAGAGAGCGTTAAGAAAAACCGACATCGGCAGCGTTGACCCGAGCAATGGAAATAATAATAATTAGGATCCAAGCAGGAATCGAACCCAAGCATTCTGCGTGGCAATCAGGTATTCTACCACACAGCCACGCCAGTTCTATAAACTGGCTTGGGGAAACAGCCTATGCAGACGTAATGTCGTTGCGACGTCAATTGTGGTTGTGGTGCTGGCTATCTAGTTTTACAAGAAAGCCATAAACACTACATAGTATGTACTCCTGCCATACAGGCGCCATATCAGATTAACGTCTGTGGTTCCAGTGTTGGCGCCGCTTTTATAGCAGTCTAATAATGATCACATTTGTATTCCTATGACATTTGTATTCCTATGTCGTGGGCATTTGTATGCCCACGACGTGCACATAGGTACTACACTTCCAAAACCCGTCGATCATCCATGTTATGGCACGTCATAGCCAATCCTGTAGCCCACGGCAATAAATACTTAATGCGTAGTGGACTGAATTACGTTCGCTTTAATGGCGACATAGAATACGAAGAAGAAGAAAAAGAAGAAAAACACGTGCGTAGTGGGTCGCTTCTCCGCTTCCTCTTTTGACTTCTTTTCTAGCCCTTTCAGCCCTGTATTTTTTATTTTGGTCGGGCACTTTTTTGTGCTTGTTTACCTAATAGTTATGACCTCAGAAGACCACAAACGAAAAATTGAGCCAGTGGTGCAAGTATTAATGGATTTACAGACATGACATCAAATTACGTCATCAGGGCTCAGCGGTTGTGAAATTAGAAAAATGGCATCTTTTTTCCTGCTATTCTCGAGAGTACACAAAATATGAACCACGCCTCATTTTTCAGTGTGATACTCACTGAAACAGCTTCAGTACGTCGACCCGAAAATTGCGCTTACCCGCCTCAGCTGACCCGCCAAGGCGTCACCCACGACTTCGGTCAAGCTTCTTCTTCTTTGCGACTCCCAGCTCCGCAAGCATGTCACCATTTTGGTGTCACTTGCAGTGGGGATCATTGAAGAAGTATTCTCCCAAGAATGGACAGTTTTGGTTTGATTTCCGAGGCGCCACGGGAAATTTTGTGTGATGGTGTCAACTGACACCGCCAGGGCCGAAAGGGCTAGGTCGCAACACTCCTCGTAACGCTTGGCTCAAAGCCATGAAGTACAACATAGAAGTACTCGCTGACTGCTTCGCATGAAGCCGATTCCCACAAAGCGCGGGATCTGCGGAATTTTTTTAGAGCTTCCAGATCGGAACGTGCGCCACTCGGACATCATAGCCGCGCAGAGCTTAAGCGAGTGGTTCACTGAGGCCTGGCCTGGTGCATAAGATACCGATACTTGTTTTCTTGTGGAAGCAGAGCATGGTTGCGCGGGATGCGACTGTTGTCGCGGCAGCAAGTTCAAGAATGATGTCGGGTGCCTCCAAGTAGCCAGATTCGGCCGAACGATCTCCACGTCTTCATCTTCTTGCTTGTGTCGACACTTGCGCGTTGCACAAGTGTCGACACAACTATGCATTTAGTTGTGTCGAAGCAACGTAACGATGTATGGGGATGCATTGCTAACAAAAATAGCGGTGCTGCCCCGAGTGATTTGAAAGGTAAAGGCACCAGCAGGCCTTTCCTAGTACAAACGCGCTCAGATGTCAAAAGGAGTGTAACGGTGTCGGAGAGACCGGCGCAGTATACTGACACTGCCTTTGAAGAGTTCGGGGCCACTTTGGTATCGTCTTTGTCAAGTAGCTTGTTGGAAACCGATGGTCTTTCTGCCGGCGTCGAATGTTAGAACGGAGAGAGTTATCTTTCGGCTGGTGCACAATGAACGACGGCGCTGAGGCGGGAGCGAAATCCCACCCTAGGATGATGTCGTGAGAGCATGCAAAAACTAAGATGAATTCGACGTCGTACAGAGCGTCCTAAATGACGGCGCGGGCTGTTCATACTGTTGTGGGATGAATACATCGGGCGCTTGCTGTACGGAGGGACAGCCCGGAAAGTGGCGTCGCCAATTTTTGTAGTAAATGGCTTAGTTTGGCGTCTATAACGGATGCGGCGGCTCCAGTGTCTACAATAGCAGATGCGCGAACACCGTCCACGAACACGTCAGTTACGTTCGATGGGCTTCGCTGAGGGCTTTCACAGTTAGATACCGTCGCAGACCTTGCCTCGTTGACTGCGATGACAAGCTTTCCTGGTGTCGTGCCACTGGACGTGGCCGCATCGGTGACAGTGAGCGGCGTCGTGGAGACGGCGAAAGGCGGGTAGATGGAGCTGGGCGTGACGTTAGCGACATAGGCGGAGGTGGGTTTATATACAGGCTCGATGGCCGCTGCAGTGACCAAATAATTTCAAAATTAACGTCTTCAGTGCGGGCGACACCTTTTTAGGTACCTGCTGACCTTTTAATAAAAAGAAATTCAATCCTGCCTGCATTTTATACACTTGCTGGGCAAGAAGTCGGAATTGCCCATCCTTGCCTAAGGGTCTTATTGGAGGGGCCGTAACTATTAGTGCAACGACATTATGCAACATGTTTTTAATGATTGTGAAAGCTGATGTGGAGGAGAATAAGTGGACAAAGTTTAGAAATTTAAAAAATGGTTTTTTTTTTTAATTGTCGTCAGAAGTTTTCATTGTTCGGTGTTTTCTTGAACTTAGCCCGATCATATCTCTTTACTGAAAAGTTATATAAATACAAGATTTAGCAGTTTGGTAGATACGCATGCGAAGAACGTAATACGGAATTTTCGTACCTCTGCTACAAGGCTTTTTTGAAATAAAGACCTTCAAAGTAAAGAAAATTTTGCCGATTGAGCCATTTTCGAGGTTTTTTATAAAAACATCTACACTACATATAAAAACTAAAAATACCTGAGCAGAAGCAAAAACATGCATATATTTAAGTAAATAAATTTCAGCTACCTACCTTTAATATATTTTGTGCAATTCATAACGAAAGTTGGCCAAAACAGCAGAGTGGATGAGCGCTCCACTCCACCTTTTCGTCATTATTGATTTCCTGTGGTACGAAAAAATTTTTGGCGGCAAAACAAATTGCGGATCTCTTCTTTCCACTCATCAGGCAATAATATATAAAATTTTGAAATAAATATGAGAGGTCGACCAGCCATCGTTTGTTCGATCTTACGTGGAATCACCCAAGTACATATATTGTTTTCCTTGTTTAGGCTTCTCTAAATTCTTTTACGGTTACCAATCACCAGGTAATCGGAGATATAAGTGGCAACAGTGTTAATAGCAGCGGTGTCCTGCGGCGCTTTTTGCAACTGTACAATACGTCTGAAACGTTTCTGGGCAGCACATGTTCTTGGTGACGTACATCCGTCCAGTGATCCGTTATTGCCAAAACCGTAATACGTTTACGGCAAGGTAGAACTCCACAGCGCACCACCGTGCGGAGGCTTCTTATTTAAGTTCTTGTGATTAGATGGCAACCCGCTATCTGGCAGGCAGGTTGAGCAGCGACTTCCATAAATTACAAAATCGACAAGCGAAAACCGTTATCAGCGAAGTGTATAAAGAGCTGTCATGTTAAGCAGCTAAAGCAACGCCAGTAAGTAGTTTTGGAATGAAACTAATATACTTTGAGCAAGAAGTACGAAACGTTTTCAAATGAAACAAGATTGGTCGCATTTAATAAATTGTCAAGCGAACATTTTTGTGCATTGGCGCTCATTGCTACATTATATAGACATATAATAACAAATTTCCGAGTGTATCGAAGTATCGTAAGATACAAATCGGATACAATCAGTGTTGTAGTATTTTGTATCTGTATCTCAAATACTTCTCGCCTGAGTATCATGTATCGTATCGCGGTACAATTTCAAAGTATCTTTGCCCAGCCCTGTGCGAAAGGACGGACGCGATGCTACAGATGCCACACAACATCCGCTGCAATCGCACTTCAAAACCGGATTGAATCATGCAAGCTAGCCTTTTTTTATTGCAGGTTAAAGCGAGAATTCGGTCGCCACTTGCAGGCTGAACGAAAGCTTCCATTAAGTGAAATCACAAATAAAGCGGTGTGTATGCCCGTAAGCGGGCCAACAAAGTGCAACAATTTTTTTTGCAGCGTTTGTCAGAGAGCAGAAGGCTGAAGTCGTTCAAAACATTTTTTTCCTTGCGGTCATGTGATTCAATTTGCACACAGCTTTTCTGAACGCCCTATCGCAATACATTCAAAAGTTCGCACTCAGCTTGTGCCTGTACATGAAATGAAACTACATCTGTGAATAGGATAGCCAGATAACCTGTTTCTGTCATGCAGCTTTGGACTTGCTTCGTATTAAGCACGTGTTTTCGCTCTCCACGTATACACCCGACAAAACCATCGCGGCCACTGGGTATGTAAAGTTCTGCAACGCTAATACCGAGCGCGATCTGTTTGCTTTTTACACAAAGCATTACGTGTATAAATGCCTGGATAATTGTTCAGTTGAGCTTTGTCTTGGGCTAGTTGGTACGACAATCGAATTGTAGAAGAGAACGTTTGTTGAACACATACTCCTCTTGTTCTCTGCGTTAGTCATACGCGTCTTTTGCTCAGCGCGACTGCATAAGAAAGAGATTCAACAAGGAGTCTTGCAAAACAGCTCAGAAGCCAGATTTGATATTCATCACGCTAAACACCTTGATACATTGTGAGGTTTGCGTTTCTCTTGGCGAGACAAAGTTGTCGATGTGTATTATTCATCACGCGGCTTTTAAATCTGTCAATTGTATGCATGTAGAGCAGCTTGAGTCACGCTTGTGGGATGAAGCGAGGAATGGGTGTATTGCAGTATAACGTTTGATAACCGCATGTTGGCTATCATTACACTGCGAAACTATACCACACTCTAGAACAACATGAAATATGGATACTGAAAACTTCCTGTCTGAGAAAATTTCATCGGATACATGCTCACAGCCTTGGTGCCCTACGGTCAACATAGCGTTTTTGCCCATTGATTACAAACAATGATAGTAAATCACGCACATGTTCTCTCAGTCGTCCACGTTGCGGCCTCGTCGGTTACAGCGTTTGCTATTTGTTCGATATTCACAGGAAGACGCCTTGGGAAGAACCGGCACGTCTCCATGAAATGCTCAGTTGTGCCATTCGTTCTTTCGCTGGCCTGCTGTGCGAGCTGTGTTACCGTCTCTACCACCGAGGGTCCCCTGCAAGGTCGAACCATGAAAGTACTCGATAAGGAGATACAAGTGTTTCTGGGAATTCCCTACGCTAAGTCACCTATAGGGAACTTGCGGTTCACGAAGCCGCAGGCTCCACAGCCATGGCAGGGAATGTACGACGCAACACGCGCCAAGAAATCGTGCATTCAGCCTCCTTATCCAGGTATTTTCGACTTACCCACAGGGATATCCGAGGACTGCCTCTACCTGAACGTTTGGACTCCGTTGGCTTCAACGCGGTACGGGTTTCCCGTCTTAGTTTGGTTCCACGGTGGCATGCATCGAGCAGGCTCGGCTTACGAAGCCAGGTATAACGGTTCTGCTTTGGCAGCGCTCAATGACGTCGTGGTCGTCTCATGCAACTTTCGCCTGTCTGCACTGGGCTTTTTGGACCTGAATCATACCTTGACTCCCGGTAACTTGGCCCTGTGGGACCAACGTGCCGCCTTGCAGTGGGTGCAGCGGAACATAGAAGAGTTCGGTGGAGACCCCGATAGGGTCACAGCCTTCGGCGAAAGCTCGGGTGCCATGCAGCTTCACGGCCACATTTTGTCACCGCACAGTCGCGGGCTTTTCCACAGGGTGTTCTTGATGAGCGGTGCTATGAGTACCACTCCTGCGAGCATTCTGCGGCCGAGAACACTGCTAGCGTGAACACCATCTCGGAGGTTGTAGGATGCGGCTTGTACGAAGGGGCAACCGATCCTGGCGAACTGCTAGACTGTCTCCGAGACCGGTCGGCTCTAGATGTCGGCACAGTGAAAGCGGTGAAGTTTCGCACGACAGTGCGAGAACGAGTTTATCCCGTGCGAACCTTCGTTTGCCATGAAGGAAGGATACTTCGAGAACTACGACGCGATGGTCAGTGTCACGGATAACGAGGGGGCTTTCATTTTCAACCTTCATCCGGACAGAGGTGTTCGTGATGATGACTTGAGTTCTTATGAATTGGGAAGACTGAAAGATTCTCTTAAGCGCTTTCTTGGCGAGTATATTAGGGACAGCCGCTCTTCTGCTGCCATGAGCTACATTGACAACATTCACGTCGAAAACAACGTTGAATTGAGGAATGTGGTTGCAGACATTGTGGGCAATTGGTTGTTCAAGTGCCCCGCACTTCTGTTTGCTGAAAAGTATTCCACTAAGGGCAATAGTGTATATGCTATTGTTTTCGGTCACCGTTCTGAAAAATCGCAGCTTCCAAAGTGGTTTAGAACGACGCATGTTGACGAGGTGCCGTTCGTGTTTGGCCTTCCTTTCCTGAACAAGGCCGGTTACACTGACAAGGACAGGGAATTCAGCGCGAACGCTATGAAAATACTGGCATCATTCGCTCGATCTGGGTAAGTTTGCGATCTCCACTTCTCCTGTCTTTGTACAACGAATGAAGATATTAAAAAAAAAACCTTACCGTAACTGAGATTGCGTATTAACAAGAACCACAGAAACTGCTTGTGGTAATGCGAATCTAACTTGTCAGGATCACGTAATAAGAAGGGCGACTTCTCACTGGCAGTTTGCAAAAATTGCCAGTGCTATCGGTGTCGGCAAATTGAAAGCGACTATCGCATGTGTTGTAAAATCCTTTTACATTATTCGGCTACCATCTCTAAATGTGTATTATAAGAATGATAGGGTATAGAAGCTTCAAAAAACGTGTTGTATATCTAGATAGATTTGCAGAGAAGCGTGCTTTAGTGTTAAAAAAGTAAGGTAGTAAAGACATACACCTCATACACCTTCCAAGCACCATCTTCCGACGTGGCTATCCTGACGTTGTTTTGGACATGGCTTTTTCGAAAGGAACACCACAAAAAAGATGCAATCAGTAACTCTAATACCGTGTATTCAACAATGTAGCAGTTGTGTATATGTGTGTGCGTGCGCTTTTACCTTAATAATGTATATTTCTTCCGTGTCCTTCCCACAGGAAGCCTACATTACTTGACGGCAAGGAATTTCCCAGGTTCACACCCGAGCATCGGGTGTTTATGCGGCTTGAAGCAGAAAATTACACCGTCGTCGAAGACTTCGCCGCATCTGCCTGCGACATGTGGAAACACTCACTCTGAAATCCAATTGCACATGTAGGCTTCACCGCCGCAGGCTCGGAGTAAAATGTCGTGGCGAAAATGGGCAACAGCGTGTGAATGGTAGGCACTGGCACTTGAGACGCCTTAGCTATAAGTGCTGTGTTGCTGGACTTTACTATCGCAGGAACACAGTGATGCGCAAGTGAACTGAGCCTTGAGAACACTTGCGTGACTGTGTTCGTGTTTCTCTCTCTTTGTCTCTCCAAGGTTGAATAAATAAACGTGCCTCAGATATTCAGCTTTCCTCCCGAGTACTTCACAGTTAACGGTTAAGTGAAGGACGCCACGCAGAATCGCTGCTAGACCACGCATTACCAGTTTGGTCTGGTAAGTCTTCAGTCGCAGTGAAGGGTGCGGCTAAGGTGCCAGCGATAAAACACAGACGTATTAGCTTACTTGCGTCGCAATTGTATTCCATAAGTACTCGCGAAGGGATGCTTGAAATGCACCGAAGTAGTCTGCAGTGTGTGACGTGATAAGGTCATCAATGTCGAGGATGCATGAGTTTCCATCATGCACAACGCGAGCACTGATGGTAAATAAGAGAAAAGTCACAAAAGCCTGCTTGCGTGTCGAATAAAAATGTGCAAAGTACACACGCGCAGTGTTCCTGCGTAACAAAGTGCCTTATGGATTTGCCGAAGACGACGCGATAGCGGAAGCCATCTTCTTCCTGTTCTCAGTAGATTGTGCTGTTCCACTCTTACCCCCCCCCCCCTCCACTCCAACTGAAAGCTTCCTGCACCTTACGTGGATTTGCAATGCCCTCAGGATCGGCGCACCTTTGACCAAACGATCTCATGTGATGACGTCACCACATGACGTAACAAATTTTTTGCGGTCTATGACGTCATGAAGGTGTCGTATGGTGACGTTATCGCGTGATTATTACCTTTGCATAACTCATGTTGACTTTTTTGCATGACACGCCGACGCCGCCGACGGTTGCTTTTCGCGTTTGATGAGGCATCTAAGGCTTTTGCGTTGAAAAATGAAAGAGGTGCATTGACATTATGCATCCATGGCGAGCCTGGCACAGGTGAGCGGGGCAACAGTAATGAGAAAAGCTGCTAAGTTCGCAGCTAAAATGTGCCGCGAAAAATCCGGAAAGTGTGCCCAATGTAAACCACAAATATGCTAAATTAACTAGAATATTAACTAGAATACCTAACTAGAATATTTCCGAGTCATTCCAGTACTGACGTGATTCGCTTCCGTGTCATAGCGACTTAGATGCATTATGATGTCAAGAATAGGGGAGACTTGTCAGTGCACTTTTGCTTTCATTTATGCGTAACGCTACAGTGTTTAGTCTATAAATGAAGAGAATTCTGCTCGTTGTGTAAGCGAATACCTGATCCGAGTATTGCTGCACAAATTATATCAAGGGAAAATAGGCGTGGTCAAATTCTCCGTGAAAGGGGGGAGGGGGGCAATGTTCACCGCAGCGCCTCGACCCACCCTCTCATGGTGCAAGCTTCACAATGGATGCAAAAATACACATGACGAGATGAAGCGCCTCTCAACGGCCTGCCCTCGGTTCCCGGCTTTCCGGGGGTAAAGATAGGAAGTCTTCTTGTAATGAAACATCAGTGGTCTCGGCTCTCATTATGGTTGAAAGCCTGCGTCGCCATAACCAGAAGAGGCGCTGCCATAACCCGCTGGTGTAATCATTCCACGCCGGCTTTGCGAAGCTGAAGTTGTGGTCGTCGGTGGCGACCACGACAGGTGGCGTCGGTACCTAGGGCAGCTCTGCGCACGCGCGTGGTCACTGTATATATATCATGTTCGTCTACGTATTGAACAGTTACTGGTTTGCGCTGATGGGTTTTGTACGTCTTTCGTCACTGGCTTCAGTTTCTTTTTTGTAAAGTTCGCGCAAGAAAGGTTGATCATGTTTAACCAACTAGCCCATTCTCAAGCTTTTCTAGTTTTCACGTGACCTGGCGGACGCGATTCAGTACCGTGCTATCACTTAAGAAGAGAGGCCAAGATGACATCGGTGCACCATATTATCAGACTTATTACGACGTCTTGTGTTTCTTTTCTTTTTTTAAAGTTTCAGCTCCCGCACGCTCTCAGTAACATAACGAGGCGTAAACAGCGCACACTTGACGAGGACGGACAGGGGGAACACAGGGCACAGGCGCTGACCAGCAACTGGAGTTTTATTGCTGATAAGCCACGGTAAATATACAGCACTTATCAACAACAGCAAAAGGCACAGCAAAATAAGCAAAGCCTGACAGATACACAGTCAAAGCAGTTTAACGACAGGGAACTGTGATTGTCTAACCCCCGATAGGAAGGCTAACTCTTTTCTAAAAGCGCTATGGAAGTTCTAGAAGCGCTTTTACCCGCGGTAGAACCAGGCCCGTAGCCCCCGGCTACGGGCCTGGTTCTACCGCGGGTAAAAGCGCGCGAGCGGGGGCGACGAACGCGGCCGAAGCAGAGGTCAAACGAGCCGGCCCATTTCCGTCGCTCGGAGGGTGCATGTGATAACATCACCCTGCTCAGGAGGCCTGCCGTGGAAGCAGGCAGGAAACGCCCCGCCCGTCTTTAACGACTATGAAAAGACACGAGGCGGGGGGCGGGGGGTTGTCGCGCGAGCAGCCACTTTGAACTTTGAATCTAAGGGCCTGGTTGCGATCGCTGGCGCGCGCGCTATCTCGACATCATCAAAGCGAGCGGCTCGTATACCATTCTAAGTGCTGCGCTCGCAACGCGAAGTGACTATGCGGAGATCATCTCTCCCTGGAGCGGCCATATTCTCTTACACCAGCGTTTTGTAGTTACGCGAGATCGGATAGAGAACAGTTAGCTGCCAGCCTCACTTTGTGTAACACTAAAATTTGTTGCTATCGCATTCATTGCTTCGCCCTTGCAGTGAAACTGCGACTTTTTTGGCTTGGCACTTTTCCTTCGTCCTCGTTCTATTGCGCTGTTTTGCTTATATTCACTATCAGCAAATATAGTCTCAGTGCAGCCAGTTCTTTTTAAATAAGGTAATAGTACTCAGAACAGTACGCTCCGAAACAAACAATCGAGGGAAAAGCACAAAAAACAAAACAAACAGAACAGACGAAGTTTGTGGTGCTTACTTTTCAAACTCGAGGAAAATAGCGATTGGCTAAATAATAGACCTTATGCAAAATCTGCTGCCATCTAGCGGCCGCCGTGTGCATTTCCGCCATATTGAAGGCTAAGCAGGCGCGCTCCGCATGTGCACACACGGAGCGTACGCGTATATCGACGTGTGGCGACTGATAGGAACGGCAATGCCGACATGTTTTCTTGTGCCGCGTTGCTGAGATTCAGGAAATTGGGATGCTGAAAAAGGGTTCGCAAGAAACTAGCCTCCATATGTTGTCATATTTCTTTGCGGCCGACGAGAAGCGGCAGACGGTTCCGTCGCTCCGGCTACTGCTTACGACTAACGCCGTGTTTACGTTCGCCGTTCTTAATAGACGTGGTATGTGACAGCATCGGTACTCATCAGAGAACACTCTTTCGTGTCATGCCGGAAAGAGACAGGTTTTTCGCGCCGTGTACTTGCAGGCACAGACATACCTTCGTGTACGAGTTCCAAAGCTGCATCGCAGCTACCCGCGCATACCTGCGCAGTTGTTGACACCATTACATTGTTTATCACATTGCGATAAGAGTTACATGTTAGCTAGCTCGTGCGTGTTATCGATTCTCTGCGAACGGACCGATTGTGCTGGAGCGTGTTGTTCGTAGTTTCGTAGAATGGGAAGTTTAACAAGGTAGTATTTGGTGGGATGCCTTGCGCGCGCGTAGTGCTTCCCTATGCGTATTTTTCACGCATTTCATTTGCGATTACTGCCAAATTCAGAGGGGCGGCCCGGGTGGCCGGACAACCCAGCTTTATTTTTTTATTTATACCCCTAGAAGAACACATATCAGATTCCAGAAGCGTAGCCAGAAATTTTTTTCGAGGGGGGGGGGGTTCAACCATCCTTTTTTTTTTATTTTCGTGCGTACGTTTGTATGTGTACGTGTATATATGCGTCGAAACATGCAAAATCGAAAGATTTCGAGGGGGTTTCAACCCCCCCCCCCCATCTGGCTTGTAGCCGTACATTTACGGGTACATGTCGGAAGGATATTCAATAAAATACCAGGTAATCGGCGCCTACTTCTTGGAGCAACTCTAACGCTTTTCATGTTCATTTTACAGGTGCGTGAGAAGCGGACCTTGCTCACATTTTAGCCGTGCGGTAATCCTACGCAAAACATACATCGGTGACTACAGCAGCGAAATATTTCTTCTTTCAGAAATAACAAACAGGACGACGTTTTATATAAAATAAGATGCACAATACATTATATCGATGTAGGCTGTCCCTTATGAAATACGCTTTGAAATTGGGTCAACAGCACTTTCATACCATCATCGCTGTGCCCAGCCGCGTCGCGCGGTAATGCCTCTTCCCTGTGGCGTAGGCAGAAATCTTTTTTCCGTGGAGGGGGGGGGGGGGTGGCGCACCTTCTTGATTCGACATTGGTTCTGGGCAGATAAGTGGGGTCGAGTATCATCATGTGTTCTGTATCCCATGTGGGAAAAAAATTTCGGGGGGGGGGGCGCATGGGCCCGGTAAGCCCCCCCCCCTCCCCTTGACTACGCCACTGCCTCCTCCCAAACATCCTACACTACACCTGTGATATTCCGATAGCTAACAACGCTTCATTCACTACACTAAAAACAGACAAAATTTATAACCAAGCGCAAAGCTTCATTCTCAACGACGACAGGCTTACATGTGACTCGGTGACAAACTTGTACCTTCTTCTCGTTGCGAGGCAGTTCTTCACACGTAATAATTGTAAACGTAAAACTGGGGCCAGTAACGTGTACAGGCTCGTCTGACGTTTTTATGCCCCGAATGATTGCTATCAAAGGAGATGCAAGCAAGAAGTTATAGCAGCGACAGCAATACGATTCGGACACAAGCCTTCAACATGGCGCCGAATCGGTAGCTTCGTCAAACCTCTGACAGATGGCAGCAATTTTGCTTGCGGTCTATAACCTTACCTTATTGACACATCGTGCTCGTCTTAGAAACATTTACACTTGTGAGGTAATGTCGGTAACATCTTAATAAAGATGTCTTTGGTGCAGTCAGCTACCCAGTAACGCCGCAATCGCGCGTAACATGTTGATGTGATCGTCAGTTACTTCATGACTGCAGTACGGCTTCACCTAGGTGACCTGCGTATGAGCGTATCTTGGCGAATCGCGACACACACAGTGGAATTCCGGACACCCATGATTTCCTCAATTCTCTGACGGGCCTGCGATATCCCATTTCGTTCCAGTAATCCTGATATGCAGCTTTCCTTTCTCTTTCTCTCTCTCTCTCCCACGCAAAACGAGCATACGTGATCCGCGCCTGCGCATCGGCGCACGAACTGACGAGTTTACGAAAAAAGCACCAGAACGAGCAACCGCAGGGCTATCAACATGCCTAGTTTCCTACCTATGTTCGCGAGCGCGATACATGGCTGGCTTTCGCGCCTGCGACAATGGGCACCTTGTGCGTCGTGCTTTTCCTGCCCCGGCGGCGTGGTTAGCGCTGGCGTTTCTCGTCGGCTTCCATCCGGGCAACGAAGTCGGCGTCGTCGCGGAAGACGCCGTCGAAGCCCGCATCGAGTCGCCTTTCTCGTGCAAGGGCCGACCGTACGGCTTCTACGCCGACCCCAAGTACGGATGTCGCGCGTTCCACATCTGCAACCCGCAGATGATTAACGGCAAGATGGAGGCGCGCATCTACAGCTACTACTGCCCCGGAGACTGGGTCTTCGACCAGCTGCGCTTCGCCTGCTTGCCACCGAACGCGACCAGACCAGAGGCCTGCGAAGAAGCCGAGAGACACTACGTCATCAACGAAGCGTTCACCCTGCGGACCAAGGTGTTGGCGTCGCGGGTTTCCCAACGACGTTTCAGCTGCGAGAGGATTACGCCTGGAACGTACGCTGACATGCGTTCGGGATGCAAGTACGAATTGAGCATTTCTACCATCTTGTGTCATAAGGACCGTAGTTTATTGTGCACCGTAGGGGAAATATGCCTAGCTTTAGGAAACTGACCGTATAGATTCGTATTCGCGTCATCTAGAGCTCTGCATCACTATAAAGTCCTCAGGCACGCAAGGCCCGCATGAGACAGCATTTTGATGAGGGGTGGCATTCGAGAACACCCTCCCTCAGAGGCTTTGTTGCGGTTTAGAATAATCACACATGTTAAGTATTAAACCCAAAGACCTGAATTGGTGGCGCCCACTGTGCATTTGTGTCATTATTGTTAGCCATTATTATCAATTTTTCCGCAATAATTAGTAATGAAAGTTGGGTCATCAAAGAGCGCTTCGAGTTTTGACAGCTTAGCCGCCACGGTGGCTCAGTGGTTACGGCACTCGGCTTACGCCTTGCTGTACCCTCAAGGCGCGGCTTCGATCGCAGCCGCGGCAGTCGCATGTCGATGGCGGTGAAATGCTAGATGCCCGTGTACTCTTCGGTGTCTACGCGCGTGAAAGAACCGCAGGTGGTTGAAGTTATCCGGAGACCTCCACTTCACGGCGTCTCTGATAGCCTAAGTAGCTTTGGGTTGTTAGGCCACACCCACCAGCCTAGCAACCAACTTTTTGATAGCTTCTCAGTTAGATATCAGTTCACGTGGTGCTAGACGCCCGATTACTTAGATTTATGAGCTGTTAAATAAGCAGTGCTTCAAAGCTCACCCTCTCCACAAGGCGGCGTTATTCGTAGCTGATTTGAACACACTGGAACGCGCTAAACGTGACCTCATTTGAGGAACGCACCGCAGGGCTTGTTAAGGCGTGCTAGTGCGTGCATTAATTGTTATCATAATATTTGGGGTTTTACACGCCAAAACCGGGATATGATTACGAGGAACGATGCAGTATAGGGCTCCGGAAATTTAGACCACCTAGTGTTCTTTAACGTACAATGATATCGCGCAGTACAAGGGCCTGTAGCACATCATCATCATCATCATCATCATCATCATCAGCCTGTCTACGCCCACTGCAGGGCAAAGGCCTCTCCCATGTTCCGCCAATCAACCCGGTCCTGTGCTTTCTGCTGCCACGTTATACCTACAAACTTCTTAATCTCATCTACCCACCTAATTTTCTGTCTCCCCCTCACGCGTTTGCATCTCTTGGAATCCAGTCAGTTACCCTTAATGACCACCGGTTATCCTGCCGACGTGCTACGTGCCCGGCCCATATCCATTTCTTCTTCTTGATTTCAACTATGATGTCCTTAACCCCCGTTTGTTCCTTGATCCACTCTGCTCTCTTCCTGTCTCTTAAGGTTACACCTATCATTTTCCTTTCCATCGCTCGCTGCGTCGTCCTCAATTTAAGTTGAACCCTCTTTGTAAGTCTCCAGGTTTCTGCTCCGTAGGTAAGTACCGGTAAGGTGCAGCTGTTATATACCTTCCTCTTGAGGGATAGTGGTAGATTACCATTCATGATTTGATAACCCATCCTTATTCTTCTAGTTATTTCACTCTCATGGTTCGGCTCCGCGGTTACTACCTGTCCTAAGTAGACGTACTCCTTTATAACTTCCAGTGTCTCGCCACCTATCGCAAAGCGCTGTTCTCTGCCAAGATTGTTCCACATTAGTTTAGTTTTATGCATATTAATTTTCAGACCTACTCTCCTACTTTCGGTATCCAGTTCAGTAATCATGAGCTGCAATTCGTCTCCCGCGTTACTCGTCAATGCAATGTCATCGGCGAATCGTAAGTTACTGAGATACTCTCCATTAACTCTTATCCCTAACTCTTCCCAATCTAGGGCCCTGAAAAACTCCTCTAAACACGCGGTGAATAACATTGGAGAGATCGTGTCTCCCTGCCGTACACCCTTCTTTATTGGGATTCTGTCGCTTTCTTTATGGAGGACTATAGTGGCTGTGGATGCGCTGTAGATTTCTTCCATTATGTTTATATAGGCTTCGTCGATGCCTTGATTCCGCAGTGCCTGCATGACTGCTGATGTCTCCACCGAATCAAATGCCTTCTCGTAATCTATGAAAGCTATGTGTAGGGGTTGGTTGTATTCCGCGCATTTCTCTATCACCTGATTGATAGTATGAATATGGTCCATTGTTGAGAATCCTGTACGAAATCCTGCCTTGTCCCTTGGTGCATATCGCCTCCATCGAAATGCGACCGCCTCGACCGGCATCGCAGCCGCGACCTTCGGGGTAGCAGCCGAGCACTGTAAACACTGTGCCACCGACGCGACTGATTAGCGGTCATCAGCGCAAAAGCGCGAGACCACAAGGTAGGACACGTAAGCGGAACAGGCGCTGATAACTGTGAAACGGGCAGTACGTAGCGATACGCCTGCGTCATTGTGTTTGAATCAAATATAGTATAGCGATTACTGCAACACGGACTAAGCAAGCATCACTGAAACGTCCCGTATGCCGTTCCGATTATTCTGTTTTTTTCGTACAGTTCTTAAATAAGTACAGGGCGAAAGTATGGCATCTGCAAGATTTCGGCAAGAATTATAGAGGCATCAAATATGAATGTTGAAGTGACAATATGGACATGGTCTAATTGCCAGCATTTACACTTCGTGCCACTCAGAATTTGTTTGCTGTCCTGCTTCCGATGGAATGCTTAGTGCCCTTCGATTTTGTATATATTTATGATCACATACTTTCCCCATGAAATCTCCCAATTCGTTACCAATCCCGTATTTACCACAATTTTCCGGACGTGGTCCGCACGTGGTGGCTGGCGTGGATCGGTTGAGCGCTTGCACAGACGGCAATACTAGCCCTTGCGCTCTGGAACATGGACATCAGTTATTAGCCGCGTTACTTTTCTCTTTTGAGGACAATATTCACAGTGATATGAAGGTATTGACCATCGCCTAAAACGGCCGGAAGCCCAGCTTCTTGGTAAGGATTGATCCCGAAAGAATCTAAGGCGTGCAATCACGGACACAAGACAAGAGACGTTTGTGTTGTTTTGTTCTGTCCACTTGATCTTGTCTTTGCACGCCTTACTATATTTTATGAATGAATGAAAGAAGCGAAATTCAAGGGCTCGATTTAACAGCGAACCTGTTAAGCACGGCATAAAAACGACTGTTCCCCGCTAGCAACTCCGCCGCGCCGTTGCCTAGCAACGACCGACGCCACAGCTGCGCACTACCTGGCCTCACCTCGCTTCACTACCGCGCCAGCTGGTGTGACGTCATGTTAAGCCGCGCAGAAGCAGTAGCAACGGAGAAGCCGCCGCCAAGCCGCGCTCGGCAACGGAACGCGCTAGAGTTACTGTATATGCTACCTTTAGGTAGCAGAGTTGTGCATCTGTCTTCCAAACGGCCGCTAGCAACTATGCATTGCGGAGAAGCTGCCGCTTGGCCCAATTCTTGTATTTCTCTATGCCGCCGTCGCAGCGAATTGGATTGACACCAGACATCGAATTAAGTTAATCACCGGCCTTCGACGCGGCAAACATGTCGGCCGGCGACGCCGTAGGCATGTCGCCTGCAAAAACGGAGAGTGGCTTCGCTGCATAGCTTTGGTTGCTTGCCAGACCTATGCGTAACTCTGCTACGTAAAGGTAGCATATAAGCATATACAGTAACTCTAGAACGCGCCGCGCCTAGCTACGTCGACAGCTGATCTGACGTCATGCCAAGTCGCGCATGCGCCATAGCAGCAGCTGCAGAGGAGCCGCGTCGAAGTGTAACCGCGCCAAGTTTAAAGCGGCCTAGCAACCGTGTACCTGATTAAATACGTCATAAACAGACCTACTGCGCATGCGCCTCTCCTCAAAATCGTCATAAAAGGCTGCGCTGGGCCGCACCGAGACAGTTTGAAGCCATGGGCCGGCCGAGGAAGATCCGCAAAACCCAAGAGGAGGCTGACTACCGCGAGGCTCGACGTGCTGCGGAGCGAGAGCGTGTAGCCGTCGACGTCGAACTGATGCAGCCTTCTTGCCCAACGAAACTGCGGCGAAACAGCGACTAAGGGAAGATTCCTTAGTCGCTGCATGCAAAACCACGCAAAGCCAATAAAACACGACTAAAACTAACGGCAGCCAAGTACAAACCTAGAAACAGTCAAGTTAATACTCTTGGATCGACCAGCTTGGCTGTTTCAAGCCTTACGCGGACGAGTTCAAGCTTTTTTTATTTGTTAGACGCGCCTTAATGAAAACAAATAGACAGTGAACCCAAGGAAGGTGTAGGGGAGGTCATTTGTAGTCTCTTTAACTGCATCGTAGTAATTATTAGGCAAATGTGAAGAAATTAAAGTGGAGGAAGAGACAAGTTGCCACCGACAGGGTCCGAACCTGCAGCTTTCGAGTAACGCGTCTGATATGCTATGATGACCAACACGTATCCTCAGCTTATTATAACATGTCGCACAACCATCTATTTTGGAAAGAAAGGTGCACTGAAGAAGCATGGATCACAGGTTCAACGTTACATAATTGAAGTAATCTAAGCATAATGAAAAAAAAAATACTAGAGCATGAATCGTGCACCTCTGGTTTCGTCATATATACGAGAGAGACATGCCAATGGTGAGCGAGTCTAGAACGCCGTTATAGTCCAGCCGCGTATAACTAGCCATGGTTGTAGTGAAGAGAATCGACGGCCTTCATTACATTTCTACGGGCGTCTATGTATTTCTGGCTTTTTGCAACGACACCTGGGCACTTAGGTTTAGGTGCACGTTAAAGAACCAGACGGGGTCGAAATTCAGTTCAATTTTATTCTCTCATCTTGCAATACAGATGGAGGTGTGAATAAAAGTTGCCCTAGGCCAACTTGAAGACTCTCCAAAGCTAATGTTCAGCAGGGAGGCAGTGTAGAGCTTATTCAAGTGAAAACAAAGCTTAAGTTCACCAGGGAATCACCATAGAATACACGAAACAGCAACATGTTCACACGAGTAAACTTAAGTAATTTTATTTAAATACATAGTGTGATGTTCTTCGCGCGAACAGGAGAACTAATCGACGTCGCTGGGAGCATAGCTATTAAGCAGAGACGGGGAAGTACAATGAAGGCGTTCTTTTCCAAGAATACTTTGATGTGTCGGTACTATCCATTACTCGCCATGTCACAGTGCATAGCCCACTGCTTTCTTCCTTTGTTCTGCTGATTAATTAGTCCGTAGTCCCTCACTATGGCATGCCTCAAAATCATATTGTGGTTTTAGCACGTGATTACTCAGGAGCCATAGGTGGGCAAACTCACCCATGAGTCGATTCACTCAGACTCGGATCGAGCCTTGAGCCGGAGCCTGAGTGAGTCCGGGTGAGCAATATTTATGTAAGGCACGTTGCCGGGCTAGTTGGTTGGGAATCATAATTCGTATGGCGTAGCGCACCACGACAGGGACAGAGAAGAGGGACGCACACACACAGCGCTAACTTGCAACTAATGGTTTTTATTTTCGATCACACATGCCTTTTATACAATAACAGTGGATCGATAAAACCCAGAGAACAACATGTAAAGATACAGCACAAGCCTGCACGTTAGCAAGTTCGCGCTGTGTGTGTGCGTCCCTCTTCTCTGCCCCTGTCGTGGTGCGCTACACCATACGAATTAAGAATATTTTGGTGAGTTTGAGTCCGCGTGAGTCCGGTTGTGGGAGGTATGGAACTGAAAATGATAGTGTAATAATAAGGGACAAGTATAGATTAGAGTGGGTCAGGGAACAAACTGTTTTTATAGATATCTTAGTTGAAATAACGAAGAAATGAGCATCGGCAGGGCATGTAGAGTGTTGGCAGGATAGCAGTTGGTCATCAAGAGAATCAGACTGGATTCTAAAAGAAGCCAAGCGCGCCAAGGGGAGGAAGGAAGTTAGGTGGGCCGATGAGATTAAGAAGTCTGCGGGAATAACGAGGCCGCAGCAAGCACCGGACCGGGTTGATTGGCGGAACATGCGCCAACTGCTTTGCCCAGCAGTTGGCGCAGTCCAGCTGGTGAGGATGATGAGTCCGGTTGAGAAAAATTTTGATGAGTCTGAGCCCGAGTGAGCCCTAAGCGCGAAACATATTTCTTGAGTGAGCCTGAGTGAGCACCACTTTCTTTTTTGCCTGCTCATGCCAGCAGCTATTGTTAAAATTGCGCAGGTCGTACTTCGCATGCGCTCTCATCGCAGGCAAAGAGACCGCCGTCAGGCTGTCCTGCCCCATACCCACTGTGTTCGACCAACGCGCCAAGAATTGCATCTTTCCTGACCTGGCGACCCCTTGCGAGCTTTCGGAGATGTACTTCAACGTTCCTGACTACGCGAACATCAAGCTTACCAGCAAGCCGTCGCCAATGATCAACCTTTCTCCCCGAGGCAATCGTCGCCTGCCCCGCATGCCGACGGACTCTGTGTATCGGAGTCCCGTTGGAAATAAGGTGAACCTTAGTACATGCACACTGGGAACATATTTAGTCCTCTCTTTTACCTCTCTCCTCGTGTTTGCTTTGTTCAGCTACTGGTGTTTCTTCAGAGGCAGGTGATTGGGAAGAAAACAGGCAGACAAATTGTCTGCAAACGTTGCCATTTGAAAAAAAAAAAACATTTTCCAAAATCTCATATATGGGCCATTTCTGCCATTTCTGAAGGCGATTTGGTGCCAGGACTCCAACAACATGTCGATACCAATCCCCAAAATGACTAAAATCTGGTCGCCGATTCTGAAATATAGTTTTTCTTTCACGGTTATGTTTCAACACATGGTGACCACATGGGGTGCCTCACGGAAACAATGCTTTAGACCAGTCATGCCTGTGTAGCTCACGAAAATATTTATTAAGAAAAAAAAAATGTGCGGTGAAAACAGTCATGTGCGGGCCGCGGTCCGCGTATTTGAGACCCCTGTTCCAGACTATCCTCACCGCAGGCCTTCTCTGCATCGGTTCTGTTCATGGAACATGCATACACTTCAGTGTGCTCTACCAAATTTCTGATTATTTCGCTCGTCATTCCTCTGTGTGAGCATCTCTGTAGCTTTTCTCGTCACTCTGCGCCAGTTACTCTCGCGGCCTTCGCGCTCGACATCTGTTTGCTCATCGGTCTTTGCACTTATCGTTAACGACCACGGCAGCAGCTATTCGCGGGAATATACCGCGCTCTCTCGTCACGTTGGCTCGTACGTTGCGCTTTCTGTTGCGAACCGCTGTTCTCCGCGTCATACACATCCGGCAACCGATACGAAGGCTAGAGAGATTCGTTTGGTTGCTCGCATTCTTTAACTATAGATTGTGCGTCACTATCTGAAATGTATACACATGCGTCATGTAATTCGATGTCAAGTGAAGTATAATACTTATATTTCCTAAACTATGGCTGAGATATTGCGCAGGAGGCGTCGGTGGTCAGAAGCTATTTAACCCCGCAAGAGCGAAGTAACACCATTCGGAGTCCTGCAGCCGCAGGGCACCGCTTGCGCTCGCGACCTGAAGGTAGTGCGTCGCATACTGTTAGTTAGTAGCACTTATGTGGAGCGCCAATACCTGATATGACGTAAGCTTGCGTACACTAATTGTATAATTGGTGTATATGCTGTTAATATTACACATAAAAGCAAACTGCGCATCAAAACGTGGAAAGCGAGACTTCTATAACAGCACTATACTTTTCTTTAGTTTCGGTGGAAGTAAAAAAAAAATAAACCCACCCGTGCGCTTAGGTTTATTTGCACGTTAGAAGACGGCAAAGGGCCACAGTTAATATAGACACCTCATTACGGCGTGCCTCGTAATCGTATCTTGGTCTTAGCAAGTAAAACAAAATTAGATCCAAGACCTTGTCACCGTTTGCACTTTTTCTCTCGGTTGATAATGAAATATGCCAGCCCACACTGAAAACAAGGACGGCACACATAACGAGCAAGCGCGTATGCATGTTCTTCGTGCGTTTTTGTTTTTTTCTGTTGTGAATAACCAGCTGTCTGCGATTTCGTCTTTAGTAACATCCTTCATTGTTTTTTCTTCTCTCTTTCGCGACGCCACGTTACGGTGTTTAAAAAAAACTCAAAACAGTTGCTCTCATCCGAAGTTGTCTTGGATGGACTCGGAGTGAAGCACATCATGGCGAAGCACGCTGTCACGGCTTCCAACGGCCACAGCGTCCTCAAGGCGCCTCCTTCGAACTTCAGCTGCGAGGGTCGTCAGTACGGCTACTACGCCGACGTAGAACTCGACTGCGAGTACTTTCACGTGTGTACTGTGAGCATCGGCTCCGAAGGACAGCGAGTGTTCGTGAAACATTCGTTTCGTTGCGACGAGGGCACCTTCTTCGACCAGGAGCAGTTCGAGTGCCGCATCCCCGAAGAGGCCCTGCCCTGCTGGCAGGCTCATGACTACTACGACGGTAACAGTGCGTGGAACGAGTGAGGAAGAAAGTAGCCAGCGGACAACATTTTGATGACTCTTCACCAAAGAGAAGTGTGAAACGAATTCATCTGTGAATGGCTAAGTTTACATAAGGGAAGTGGGCTTTCTGACGCAGTTTGAGAATAAACCAAGTCGAGTTTAAGCAACTGTGGCGTGATATTAAGTAGGTCACATGGCCTGCTGGTGATGCTGCCGGTTGTTTGCTGCTTGTCAAAGTCGACGTCACTTCACCTGGCCGACCTCTGCATTATTTTGTAGATCTTGGTGCAACATAAACAAGGGGAAAAAATTTGCGGGTTTAACGCAACTATTGCGCATTCATTATTCTGACTTGAAGGACATAGCACTCAATCTTAACAATTCTTCGACCATGCTTTAACAAAAGTTATGACGTGGGAAGCTTACATTATAATTCTGGTAACACAGAGATTGTCTTACTGCATCAAGAGAGCAAAGACCAAACGTTGAAAACTTTTTTCTACTTGCATTGCTCATCGGGGCGCACATTTCTGTGACAACCTACACCCGCATAGTCATTTAACTTTATGCGCACCTCATTTTCACTGGTTTTCACGCCCATTTCTGATTTTCAGTGACCGAATTGGTGCGTTAAATATCATTCGTTGTTGACGATTCAAGTGGCTTGAAAAGCGCCTCGTTGGCTTAACACACACTAGTGGCTTGAGGCACAATTAATGAGACTAAGTACAGACGTAAATAAACTCACTTTAGTACCTATCTATTCTTTGTCTTATTTCGCGCCTCCTGGCCATATTAGTGACGCAGGTGCGGACTAGGCTGACGTCAGACTTCACTAAGCCCACGAGCATTCATTACTGCCCTTGTAATACGAATGTCACATGCTCAGTCTCTACGAGGCCTGATTCAAGTAGTACAATCATCTCGGCGCTGGACGCATGCCCAACAGAACGTCCGCTTGTTTGCCTTATCATTTGGCGCTACTAATGCTTGTTTCGTCACGCGCCAGGAAGCCCGGTATCTTAATGTCAGAAGGGTCGATTGCAAGAATGCAACCATGCGCACAAAATGTTCGAAATATTATTGCACGCCATAGTGCCGTGCGCACGAACCATGAAAAAATATGAAAAACAAGCACCTTACTTCAGTACGCGGGCTCACCTGTCTTTGTCAAGGCAGTCGAATCTATTTATGACATGATACTTGAACAACGGGGCTAAAGAAAGGACCAAGGAAGAGAAGACAGATACGACGCCGTTCTCTCTTCTTTGGTCCGGTGTTTTGCGCTGCTGTTCAAGTACCGTGAATTTAAACCGACCCGCCCAGTCTACCATCCTACTTCAGGCTATTTATAGCGTTGTTCAGAGGCGTCAGTTACGAGGGGCAGGTGCAAAGACTGTGATTCGCCTCTCCCCTTATCTCTTTCATGATGGTGGGTAGAGGGGCGGGAGGGGAAGCACCTCACCTCGGCGAAAGCTTTAACATCCCAAATTGCCTGCCAGATTAGCTCTAGACATTCTGCATACAACCATAACGCATCTCGAGGAAATAAACTTCAAATGAACTCACATCAACGATTTATTTTTAGTGAGTTCCTACATAGACCCGTTAGAATGTACGGGTACCTCCGCGCCGTCTAAGTATCCGAGGCTTCCAAGGCTGTTCTTCCACTTGAATCAGGTGCCGCTGGATGTCGCTTGCAGTCCACGGAGTACACGACGTAAGTCAATGTCGCTGCTTTTGCGTTTCTCAAACTCGAAAACCGCGCCGCTGGCCCGCCTGACTCGTTTCGTGACTTGCCAATAGATGGCGCTCCATGCGTTCCCACAGTCGCGCGGCACATGGCGCGGTAGCAGCAAAGAAACTGGAGCTTCCACCTGCGAAGAGAGCCAGATTGAACAGCTTTGCCCTGACATGCGCAGGTGTTCGTGCTCCGCAGTGCTATGCATTTGCATATGCGCTTGCTTGTGCATATCGTACGCTTGCTTGTGCGTATCGAATGACACAGTGCGAACAGTGGGACTCAAAAACAAATTTCATGTTTATCACCCTGATCTGCTTCTCTTACATCAACAATATTTTTTGCAATAACGGCAACGCCACTACCTCGGGAGCACCTATCTTTCCTGAACAGCTGGTGGTTTGACGAAACGATTTCCTCATCACACAACCCGTCATGCAACCAAGTTTTACATGTAACACACACATGCGGATTGTATAATAATAAAATCTCATGCAGTTTCTCTATTTTGTTGACAATATTTCGGGCATTTAGTGAAAGTAGTCGGAACTGCTGAAACTGTGACTGCTATTCTGTACGTTGTGTTCGCATTTCAGCGCTGCCTCTTTTCTTTAGAATTTGTTTCCGCGCGTTATGTACGTCATCCCAAAGGTATAGTGCATCGTCAGCGCGAATCTTATCATGAACGAGCTTGACTTTTTTACCGCTGTGAATTCGCGCCACAGATGTACAACTTATCCTTAATTTATTTCGAAGGACATCGCGAACAACTTTATCCAGTAGTTTTACCTCGGTTTCATTCGGCTCTTCCGGAATTACTAGAACTATCAAATTTGAACGGCAGCTGCGGTTTTCTAAATCAGCAAGTTTTTCTTGGCGAGCTTTAAGGAATTCCTGCACTGCATTCATAGCCGCATTTACTTCTTCGTTGTCGCGACTTTTTTGCTTTTAATTCAATCATGCTACATTCCAATCAGACGCTTTTCAAAACCGTGTATCGCTTTCTCTGTGGATTCAAGTCGCTCTTTCAAGCAAGCGATATCTTCTCTAATTGCACGTTGACCATTCACTAACGATTGGAACATTTCCTCTATACGGTAGGACCCGGATTCTCTTCATTATCGCCACAAACTGAGAGCTTGCAAGAAATTAAGCACTCATAGACAATACTTAAACGCACATGTGTTCACGGCAATACAATCAGGAGTCTGTCATCGCTGCTTATCGTGTACTGTAACTAACATGTACAAGAAGAACGAGACGCATGGTCAGCTATCTGTGCCCAATATCCGTTAACATCTGCGCTTCTATCGCATGCGGCCTGCCGATCTTAACGCTGCTTTCTTAACTCCTTTTTTAAAAGAAGTCAACCTCCGCGCCTGATTGAAGCCGCCCTTTGCCATGGACTTCCCAATTTGCCGTTAAAACTTCCATCTTTCTTGTCTTCCTCACAGGTAAAATGTTATTAGCGAGTAATTTCGCCTGCATGGAGATCTCTTCTAGTTCTGAAAACTAGTATATTAGTATAGTTCCGTGACTGATAACTGTGCTGTGTTCACCGTGTAACATTGTTTTTTTTTTCGGCTCCCCTCACCCGATATCCTTTTTTTGGGGCATGTAAGGTACTTTCAATGAATGAATGAATCTTCTTTGGCCAGCATATAGAAACCGTTTGACGACATTCCGAAGTATAGCGAGTAGTATCTTACTCGGGCTCCTGACTGTTATGTCGAATAATACTGAACGTTCGATTCATTCGCTTTTAGTCCTACGAAGTTAAAAAAACCACATTTGTCATGATCACTCACATAAGTGTTTTGGAGACAAGTTTTATGCAGTTGTGGAGAAACCACGAAGCGGCATGGCGCAGGCTACTGGCTCCCTAGTGACACGGGCCAACCACAGACACTGGCAAAGTGGCCATACTTATGCAACGCCAGGAAGAAGCTTTCCCTTTCATTTAAATTTGGCATGGGTAACACGTCGTACGTGACGTTTTTGCTTAGGTCACGTGACTTTTCCGCTTGTGATGGCGACGGGAAGTTACGCTATTGCACTCTTTAGGACGTAGATACACGCGTGACCAGCAGGAGCCTCCACTCACTGCTTCGTGCTTCTGTAGTTCACTCAGCAGGCGTGCGGCAGGCAGCATATGCTGGCAACATAAGCGCGAGGCAGCTGCAACGCGAGTGTGCATTAGAAACACAAGACGATGGCTCGGCGTGCCAGCTGGGGATCAAGGACGGACGAGTGCTGTAGCGTAAACAAGATCCTCTCTCTTTAGCGTTCAGCCATCATAGCTTCGATTAACCTACTTAAGCAGGAAAACGGCTATTAGGGGCGAGACCACAGGAAGGTTACGAGCTGTTGGGGAATAATAGTGCCTTCACACTGTTTTTGCTTTCCTCTAAGCTGCCCCTTATCTACGATGAAGGCAAAATGATCAGATAAATAGGTTGACACAGCGTTTATTCTTCGCAGTTCGCTGTACGCTTGAGCAATATTCACTAAGTAAACTCGAAAATTCACCCCTAAGTATCATTATGGATATCAGATATCTCGGGCTTTTTTATAGGGCATGTCATGTCCAAAGCTTACCCTGAGTGTTCTCAAGCTAAACGAAAAGCCGCAAAATATTCTGAATATTTATGAGTTCATTTTCCGTTTGTATTATCGTTATACAAGTGATGTCGGCATATCAATGCAAGGTAGCTCTAAACTATGAATATACCTTCGGGAAACCGATATCTGAGGTGTGTGAAAATAGAAGAAAACGGCCGCCGCATCTGGGGCATACGTATCATCATCATGGGATTAGAGTGTTCCATTAAAGGGGAAGAAAACGGGGCAGCCATGGCATCAGTATCATTTCTTTACATTTGGTGCCATGAAACCCGGGACCACGACTCCGGCTGGAACTGAGACCGCTAGGAGCACCCATGGACTGAAGTGACTGGAGGTTCGCGAGACGGGAGCCCTCATGTTTACTTTGGCTCCCTACTGACTCGCCCTTCACGACGATGGCCCGATGTTCGCAAGGCAAGACAGTCCATGGAGGTCAGCAACGTGTATGCAGGCGTCGTCTGGAGGCTCGCGAGACGGGAGCCCTCACGTTCTAATTCGGCTCTGTACTGACTCGCCCTTCACGACGACGGCCCGATGTTCGCAAGGCAAGACAGTCCATGGAGGTCAGCAACGTGTATGCAGGCGTCGTCTGGAGGCTCGCGAGACGGGAGCCCTCACGTCTAATTCGGCTCTGTACTGACTCGCCCTTCACGACGACGGCCGATGTTCGCAAGGGAAGACAGTCCATGGAGGTCAGCCACGTGACTCCAGGCGTCGTCTGGAGGCTCGCGAGATGGGAGCCCTCACGTCTACTTCGGCTCCGTACTGACTCGCCCTTTACGACGACGACCTGAGGTTTCCAAGGTCTTCGACGTGCACATAGAGAGGAACATATCGAGAGCCCTGCACCCCGACCAGTCAACGGTATCTCCGCCCATCGCAAGATTTTCTCACCAATGAGAACTTCGAGACGTGCGAGGCCAGGGCGACGAATTTCTGTCCCGACACCCGTCCTGTAGCCCAGCCTTCGAAGCAGCAGGAACATGAAGTGCAGGTGCAAACTACCATAACGAAGGCGGCTTCGATACTCAAGACCCTATAGGTGATTAATATTCTGAATCCTGATCACGCAAGATTGGCCCTTGAAACCACGTGCTGTGTACCTGCCTGCCTGATGAAAAGATTCGCGTGGCCAGAATGCCCAGTTCCTTTGGTAGCCCAGGAGGCTTTAAGAACGAAAGGGGAAGTGAAAGCTGTACATCGCCAGCAGACGCATCGCAGCAAATGTTCTACCAAATGCAGCAACGTTAGTGACCACCTGAACATCTAACTACTGAACTCGATGCAAGCCAGTTGACGAAGTTTCGAAGTGCTGAGGGACAGTACTCGTCTTTCGATTCAGTGTGTTCATTTGGCGGCAGCGGGAATGTGTTGAAAACAGAAGAAAACGGCCGCCGCATCTGGGGCATACGTATCATCATCATGGGATTAGGGTGTTACATTAAAGGGGAAGAAGACGGGGCAGCCATGGCGTCGGTCGGTCTCATTTCTTTACAAGGTGTGCGAGGTTCTATTCCAGAAGAGCTTTAGATAAATTAAGCGCTCGTCAGCAAAGATACGCATATTATAGAGCGTGAACCACTTCATTTTTATTTCTTTTTCTCGCTCTTCGAGTATATGCGTGGAAGAAAATAAACTAGAAAGAAAGCGATGTGCGAACAGAACCTATATACTCAAAAGAAAAAAGTAACGCGGTCTCTTATGCATTCGTCTAAGACGACTCGCTTCCATCTTGTTTTTGTTCTCAATCGAATGAGATTATCCTCGCCCGTCATCATGTGACGTCATAATGACTTCATGTTGATGTCAAATGACGTTATGATAACGTCATCTCTCATCACGTAACTTTTTGCACTGTTGGTGTTGACGCTGACCCCAACGATTAGTTTTCGCGTTTGATGAGGCATTTAAGTTTTCGGCTTAATATATTACTGTAAACTACACTACATACAAATTTAGCGGCGTTCACATAATGTGTGGTAGACAAGTGTCTTGCGTTTGACTTCGCGTGCGGTTGTTATCTCGTTTCCAACTGTAGCACGGTCAAAAGGCAGAGAGGCCATTTCTCTGTGATAACATGCAGAACAATTTTATAGGGGGCGATGACCGACTGATAAGGTTGGAGGAAGAAACTGGTGTCTGTCTTTGACTGGCTGATGCGCGTGCCCTGGTCTTTTGTATACTCAGTCTGGTTGTGCTGCGCTGCCATTTTATCACAGAATGGAGCCATACCAGCTCGTCCAAATGCCTACGTTGCCGCAGTTTCTGTTCCTTCTTAGCGGCAAGACGAAGACAGACACATTTTTTTTTACCCTTCATTTTACTTTATCGTGATAGGGGCTGATTCTGAGTACAGATGCGTCAATTTCTAAGCTATGCTCTGCTTCAGCCATTTGGCAGTGAGCGCACCGATCACAGCGGTCACTGCATGTCTTTGGCGAAAGAAATTGGGACACCCTACACAAGTCATGCCCTAGCGTAATAAAAAACATAAAAAAACAAGTTCATGCGTTTTTGAACTGCCACACAGCCATCAGGTTCTCTGTCGCAAAAGTCGCATAATCTCTATGAACTTTCTGTGCATTTTTAACACGAAAGCGTTTTAGGCCGGGGTCCACCAAGACTTTAGTGACGTATTTCCGTCACGGGTATGACATTGATAAAATGGACGGTAACAAATGAGAAGGAAAAAAAAAGCTGTAAAAAAGTTCCCCCGCCGGGAATCGCACCTACGACTCCTTAGCCGCGACGATAAGTGCCCGGCGCTCTACCAACAATGCTAGCGAGACTTTTTCTTTCTGGATTAGGCATAGTTTTCAATTTCATGGCACAAACATGCATATTCCACACACAAGATAACAACACGCATAACAATGATGGTGCTATTTAGAAAGGTCAACCTGTCGTAGATTTAAAACCGCTTCAATGAAACCAGGTCATCTAACATAGACGTCCATATTGGTGGCTCTTCTAGAACTCGATAGGTCTCTCTTAAACATACTGCATATTCGATGAAATACTCTCTAGCGGAAAAAGCTTCTAGGTTAGCATTTTGCACTCCATTATCCTTTTCCAGATACTGTGCATGCAACCAGCATAACCACGTCATAGGGGAAACCAGTTGTATCTGTGGGAAGGAAGCGAATACGATATGGAGTAACCGGTAATTCTTTCTTTAAAGTGCGTTGAAGAATGTCCCATAAAAATATTGCGTCCCAACAATCCAAAAAAAAAATTTGGGGAGGGGCGAAGCATGTAGCGAAGGGTGTTTCAGTTCCACTTACGTAGAAACCTGTGGAGAGGCGTAGCATGCAGTGTGCGCCGGTGTTTCCCACAGCAAAATCACTGCTCATGGGCAATGAGAGACAGAAGAAAGATTAGGTACAGAGACCCGCAGTACACTTTTAGTTAACGTGCATGCTGCGAATCTTTATTGTTCAACTGTGTTCAGCTACGGACTTTATTGTGGTCGGTGAACGGTTGTGCCGTGCGAGCGATCGATTTTTTTCAATCAAGGAACTCGTTAGCATACGCTGCCTGCATCGGCGTTGACTCTCACGGGCGAGGGCGCGTTCTCGTTCCTTGCGAGCAGATAGTTCAGCGTTCATCGCAGAAAGAGAGTTTCCATAGTCAGCGCGTGCCGTTCGCTCTCACTCGCAACACAGCGAGCGCTGAGGCGGTGGCGCCCTCTTTTGCGCTCAAGCAAATGGAGCAGACGACGATGCGCGATGCAAGCCCACACGCAGAGACCCCAAGGTGCTTCGCGCCTAAAATATGTGTTCTATCGTTTCTGGTTTGTTGCATATTATACAATTTATGCTCCAGGGAACAAAGAGTTCTTTTCGCTCTAGCCAAGGCTTGACAGAAAGTGTGTTGCTATGTAGTTGAAAGAAAAATGAATTTGTTTACGCCCTTACTGTCATCTTCGACGATAGAACAACCACCCTAGGAACGCCCCTACCAGCCAGGGCAGGGTCGTCCAGGGACAATGCTAGCGAGGCATATGCACGCCACTTCAGAAACGCGCCTTATATTTCTCACACGTTCTCTTTCGCACGGTGCTTGCTCTCTGTTGGCGGGGCTAGGCGGGGCGGGGCGGTGCCGCGGTCTGTAAGCGGGGAAGTGAAGTAATGCGGCATCATACACTTACTAGTGCCGCTAGAGAACGATTGGGCGACGACGCAGTTAAAGCGTTGCCTCGGAGATTGCGCTCCGGCGCGCAATCTCGAAGGCAATGGTTAAAGCGTCTCGATCACGCCAGCGAAAAACACTGGCTGCGCTAGCGTCGGGGAGTCGCCCTGGACGCAGTTACGTTCTTTTGCCTTTCGCTTCATGTTGGCGTGTGACGGCTCGTTGTCGGAGTAGTGCAGCTTCCACATGCGCCAATGATGTTTCGCCGCCGACTGCTTCGAGTGCGATAGCACCGACTAATAAAGCTGCTGCAGTAAGCACTGCAGTAAGCACTGCAGAAAGGCAATGATGTCGACGAGCGAATGTCTTGCCTTGGTGGAGCGAGGACTACATATGGATCGGACGCCCAAATCGAAGAAACACTACAAACAGCTGCAATGGTAATACAGGACGAGGTCGCCAAGGTAGGCCTCAGCTGTACACCATTAAAATCAGAACTTTTCTTGATTCCACCAAAAGGTAACAGAAACCACAATTCCATCAAAATCTGTGTACAGGGTAGGGAGATCCCTCAGGTCCCTACCATTCGCATCTTGGGGCTCTACCTGCAACAAGATGGGAAACATACCGAAACCATCAAACGCTGAAAGAGCACGCTGGCAGCTACCACGCAGCTAATACGCAGAGTGACAGTTAAAGATCACGGCCTGCGAGAAGCAGATACTCTGCGAGTGGTACACGCGTATACCATGAGTAGAGTATTGTATTCTACACCTTACCTCAACCTTAATGTGACCGAAATCCAAACAATTAACTCTATAATCAGACAAGCCACGAAGGCAGCGCTCCGCCTCCCAAAAAACACCAGTAACGAACGCCTGGTAGAGTTAGGTGTGCATAACACCATACAAGAACTAACCGAGGCACATCTGCAGGCACAATATCTCCGACTAGCCAGCACCCCTAGCGGAAGACATATACTTTCAAAGCTCCAAATTCGCATCCCCGCCAATCATGATTCCCTGAATTCCCTACCCAAGCAAATTCGCGAAACGTTCTGTATTCGACCGCTCCCCCGTAACATGCACCCCGATCGAAACCGCGAGCGACGGAAAGCCAGAGCAGCAACTCTCCATAAGGCGTACGGCGGGGAGCGGGATGCTATCTGGGTGGATGCTGCATGCGATCAGCACGGAGCCACAGCGGTGGCCTACACACCGAACACCCCTCCATTAATAAAAGAATTAACTCATGGAACAAAACCAGAAGAAGCGGAAGAGATCGCTATTGCGCTAGCGCTCGGCAGTTCCAATGCTACCTACATCCTCAGCGATTCAAAAACTGCATTGCTAAATTATGCTAGGGGCAGAGTTCACCCTACCACATTCCACATGCTGACCCAGAACCCCCCTTCCTCCCACAGCGCTGAGCTCATCTGGGTGCCCGCGCATTCGGGAAACCCTGGCAATGAGGCCGCCGATTCTTTAGCCCGAGGGTCGAGAAACCGGGCACAGGTGGATCTCATGGAGGGTTTCTCGAAGGAGCGTGCGTGTACCTTTGCTGAGCTCACTGCGAATGCTCGTGCTGAAAGGCAAATATACCCCCCCCCCCCCCCACTCTTCCCTTACTACCAGGGAACAGCACCTATGGCGCCGTCTGCAAACGCGGACTTTACCTACCCCCTCCCTCCTCTCCCACTACCGACCCATCCCACCTTCCTGCCCTCTGTGCAATGCACCGAGGGCAAACCTAACCCACATTCTCCTGGCCTGTCCGTCTTCTCCTCCTCCCGGCGGGTCGGTGCTACTCAGAACCTGGGGGGACTGGGAGACCTCGCTACGCTCCACGGACCCGGCAAGGCAGAAGATCGCCACCCGCCGGGCTGCCAGCGTCATGGACCTATTAGACATGAACCTTTGAGTGTGGTGGGGTCGCGCGGGGACCCAGGGGGCCTGGGAGGTCTTGAATTCCCTTGCAATAAAGTTTTTTTCGACTCGAAGGCCAGCAGGACGTGGAACGCATGCGCGCATTCGTAGCTCAAGCTACGAACCTCCACCTCCCGTGTTGCTGAAGCGCAGTGTGGTAGTGTATGCATGAGCACAGGCGTAGGTTACCCTATTACTCGGGAGCGCACACCGTGCCGCTTCTCTCCTTAACTGACGACGATTTGAAGAAGTGCACATCGAGTACCAGTGTTTATTATGTGCTTGTTGATGTCATCTTTCCGCGGGATTCACGATAAGCTGTGTGCAGGTATATGTTAAAAACTTCAGCTACCACAACGGTTAAATCACGATCACGGGCGTTAGTCGTCGCGATGGAGATGTGCCACTAGGCGTCAACGTGGGTGCTTCCACGTCAAACAGTGCTATAGGTGGCGAACACCAATATACATTGTACAAACTCTCATATAACACTACAGAATAAGCACTACTTCTGTGAAGACGCGTTTTACTTTCGTGTTATACTGACTCATATGGCGGAGGGATCAGCCATGTTTTTTTACTAGCGTCAAGTGCAAACGGGTGTGTACCGTACTTTTCAGATTATCTGCCGTTACGGTTTATTCAACCACACGCACAAAGGCGGTGCACGTAAGCTCGCGCCTCCGTTAGAGAATAAATACGAAAGCCGCACATTGGCATTTGACGCCAGTAAAAAAAAACACTTTCAATGGATACTTTAGGATATTATGAGCAGAAATCTTCAAGGCATTAATCGGTTTTCGCGACACCCTCGTGCCACATATTTTGATGCGTGGCATGTAGAATTTATAAAATTTTCAACTATGGTTTCTCTTATCTGAGCTTGTTATCATGTATCGCGAACAATTTTAGCAACCCTACAGATGCAAGGATGTCCATCATGGGAGAAGGGATAATTTTTACTTCTGGCACCTATTACTGGTAGCTGAGGCGGGTCGAAATTTCTGTGAGGAAATGAGTATGAGAAACAGAGGCAGAATTCACAAATTTCTTCCGTAAATGCTCCTTGTCATTGCTCGGCCGTGTTCGCTAATTATGTGCCCAGCGTCAGGATTGGCTGAAAATTCGTCTTAACGAAGGATTCTAGCGTTAGATGGTTATGTAAGTTCAGGCCCATTTGTTAGTTAGAGACCGTAGAGATTTGTACTTACGCTTGCACCCTAACGCACTCACCCGCCCAGTGCATAAAAGGAGTAGGCGATGTTACAGTTTATTTTAGCGTCATTGCAGCCACTGTATCCTAGATGAAAACACAGTTAAAAATTAGAAGGTGCGTATCCATTTATCCTATAAAGCATCAAGGAAAACTTCTCATATAGCCAAGAAAAGAAAATGCTACAAAAGTGACGGAAAGAAGACATCCGCTGCTGTCTATTTCGGGCGACGCTGTTGGGCTGGTCCCGAATCGTTGCCCTTCAAAGAAGAGCTTATGGCTTGAGGGACGTGGACGTAATTAAATGATCTCTCAAAGTAGCTTGTGGAAGGTAAGTAAATACGGAAGATAAAGCGAAGCGTAATAAGGAAAACCAGCGGACCGAGCCCAAATGTTTACATCGAGAAGACGATACTTGACGAAGATGACGAGTACTTCCTGTTTTGTGTATTTTTCTTAAAGGAGCGGTTAGGTAGGGTCTACTATGGTGCGCCCCTGTTCTGCAGATGTCACAATATCTGCAAAAGAGGCGTGGTTGCAGCTAATTTCGATGATGAATGAAGCGTTCCTTCGAACGTTGACTACAAGTACAGTAGGCGCAAAGCAAGACCAGCGCAGTTTGATGGAGGCGGCTGTGCTTCCTGCTTCCTTAATCACTTGAGGGACAGTATGCATCCGTTCATCGCTGTGACGCAGCCAGCTCGTAACGGCAATTGTGAGGGACCTAAATGCTAAATTTTTCTCTCTATTTGTGCGTTCGCAGCACGAGGTAATCACGGCGCTTATCGAGAGGTTTTGTCTGGCTGCCTACGTTGCCGTGAAGAGGAAGAAAACGAACGTTGTGAGCTCGTTGTCCAAGGTTTCGTGAGCTCGGAACGTTCCAACACTGGGTGCGCTTTGACAATTAGCGCTGTTTTCCGTTCTCTTAATTCCAGATCATGCGTTCGCTGGAGAATTATTCCACGCTTTCCGCATGTCGCAAAGGTCGCCTGTCCCATTTCGATGACGGCAATATGCAAATGCATCCGTGTTCTTAGATTTAAGTGCACGCAAAGAGAAAAAGAGAGAAATATGTCTCAATGAAAAGCTGGAGATGTTAGCCTGGCTCTTCGCCTGACATGCTACTCCAGGTGCTGGGTGAGGATTATAACACTGATAAACACATCGCAGCACATAAAGCCACACACACGCACATAGATTGCACTGCTTAGAAAGTTTCGTTCATGCTTGTGGCCCGCAAGAAAGGCAACAGCGCTTTCGTGGCACGTAACGCACAGGTGCTGATTGGCCATGGGCCCAGAATATGTCGCAGCTCTAAGCACGAGTCGCGTTGTAGGTGTGAGGTCGCCTTCAGAGACCGTCTCTCTGATGCGTATCGCATACATACGCACAGAACGTGTTTCAGGCCTTTTGGGATGTTACATTCATAGGAGTGCGCCATGGAGGAAGGAAAAACTAAGGAGAGGCCCTGACGTCACATTCGTGAAGCCAGGTGAAGCCTCCGCATCGCAAACGCCCGCATTGCCTCCTAGCGAATTAGCAGCGAAACATTTCGCGATATCCGTCTCGTCGTTTGCTAGCGCATGCGCGCATCGAGCGAGTCGCGAAACTTTTGCAGCCTTTTTTTTTGTTTGATTTTCGCCATGCAAGCGGCGTAGTCGATTCACGCGTGCTGCTCCTTCTGTGTGTTCGTTAGGAAAGCTACGAAATGCCCAGCTGTTGCGTATACCCTGTGCAAATCGCGTGCACTGCGGACAGTACTGGGTGGCACTTTTCATGTGTACGTATACGTTCGCTTCATTACTGATCACTAAGGCATGGTATTTGCGTGCGAAGCTCTCGGATGTGCGCTCTGTTGCTTCTTACTCGTTGTGTAAACTCGGAACACGCGTGAAATCTTGTTTTTGGCGTCTGAGGCGCCGTACATTCCATGCGCTGAAGGCATCGTACGTTTTAGAGGCTGTGTCGTTCAAACGAAAGAGCAATAAACTTTTGTTGTTATCGGACTACGTGATGTATGTATTGTGCGGTGTGCGCTCGCTGCGTGCTTGTGTTGTGTGCGCACTAGAATTACAAACTTTACGTGCACGATCGCGTATACAATACAGAGGTGTCTTCTTTTCGACATGAAGTTACGCCAACTATAGGTTGGCGTTGCGCCGAATAGATATACTGCGCTCACTCCATATACACGAGCAAAGAACCGCTAATCGGACAATAGATCTGGAAATCGGGCTACAAGAAAGGAAAAGAAAGGCCTAACGCCCAGTAAGACGCGTAAGTCACTCCTAGGTGAGTTCGAATACGATGATGCAGGGGCTGAATGTTTTTGATTACGGCACGTACCGGTACTTTCTGTACTGTTGCACAAAAACGCTCCACGAAGAACTTCAGCACGCACGAACAGCCTGGTAAACGTCTGCTTGCAACATTTTACTGCGTGCGAACCGCACAATACGAGCTAAGTTTACGCCGGGACTACAAATCCGAGCAGAAGCGAACCACCGCGAAGAGCACGCCGCGGGGCGTCTGCTGTTTTGTTTGCCCCATATCGGTTTGTTTGCCCCATAAATCTGACGTCACTTCCGCCACACTTTTTGCAATGCATTGGGATAGGATAGGGCCTCTCCTTAGTTTTTCCTTCCTCCATGGAGTGCGCACAGGGGGGGGGGGGTGCAGGGGGGCGGCCGCCCCCCAAATCACCTAAGAGGGGGGCGCAAAATCGGCCCCGTACATTGACCCTTCTAGTTACCTAAGAGGTGGGGGGGGGGCGCAAAATCTGCCCCATACGTTGACTTAGTAGGGCGGGGGAGCGCTACGATGAACCTTCGCCCCCCCCCCCCCCTGATGGGGAACCCTGCGCACGCCTATGGTTACATTGAACGCACAATGTTGAGTACGACAGCTTAATTTTGCTATTAAAGCAGTTAGTATAGGCGACGTTTAATCTGACGCGGTGTAGGCATGTTTTCTCTTGTCTGTTAAGGTCTCGCGGCGCATCGAAGGCACACGATGGATCAGTTTTGTAAAAAGGTCCATACTGGTGACTAGCATATGTCCAGAGGGTCGCTGGAAGCGCCAAGCGTGTGCCGATACGAGTGTCGCTGCGTCTTTTCTTGAGAAAGGTATCTCGACTATTTCTCTCAGGCTTCGTCTCCACCTTTGGCAGCGTCATCAGCCTGGACGTTGCCTCGTATTCCGCAGTGTAGAACAATGCGGTAATTCAGTTCGCAGGCTTTGTCGCATAGGCGTTTGATGTCCATTACGAGCTATTCCTGCGTGCTTGGGCACTTCAGAGACTGCAGCGCCGCTCTTGATTTGGTGAAGACGACCCAAGGCTCAGCTGTCTGGTCTACGATTGTCACTAATCCCGTTAATCGGGTTGCCAATCGCCGGGCGGATTCTAAGGGCTGGCGTCACGGTCCTCCGAAAACGCACCACGAAAGCACGGACAACTTAGAGTTGGTCCTTTGGTGCGCCAGCGAACGCCGGTTGTGGTCCAAAGACCGAGTCAGAGCCGAGAGTCGATAACACAAACGAAAACGAAATATATTCTCAGTTAAGGCAATACAAATAATACAAACACATGCACACTCGGCTGGTACCAGTTATGGTGTTTACACAACGGGAGCTAAACAAACAGATCACACGCTACGAATGCAATCGCATGCATTACAACTATTCAACGACAGTTAAAGTCCTGAATAGATAATGGCGTATCCAGTCCACAATACTTAAACGGTAATCGAATGCTTCTCTTCAAGGAAACACTCACGCCAGCTCCAGCGTTGATCGTCGTAGCTCAACCGTCGTCGTGACTTGTCACGGCTCACACGGCGTCGTCATCCAATTCTTCCAGATTGACGATCGACTGACCGCACACCATCATAAACACGTCTTCTTTGGCTAACGAAGCCACACTTCGCATAACTTCACCATCACCGGGCCACTCTTTCACTCTCTGACTTCTCGACCCCCTGTCTGCACTACTCGACTCTCGTCGTTTGCACGCTTTTATCTCTTCTTCCCCGGTTTCCAGAAGCGTCGGGAGCGTTCTTCGGCGTGCAATACAGCTAAGGCTACAGAAGGGGCGAGAGCTTTCTCGTAGGTTCGAATCGCGGCGGCACCGGTCGGGGATGCGTCCCCCCTTCCTTCTAGAACCATCCAGGCTTTGCCGGGCGTTCGATCGTGTCGACGGCGTCTGGCTCGAGTGGGTGAGGAGGATGCGGCGCGCCGGCGTCTTTTGATGCTTGTTTTTTCGTCTTTTGCGCTTCTTGGGCGAGCGGTTCGCGCCGTTCTGTCTCGTAGCCAGCTGAAAGCGGCCTCGCGCGCGCTTTATAACCCGCTAATTTGTGACAACGATGTAATAAAAAGCAGCCATTAGTACAGCCAGTTAAGTGGCTGTAGACGATGTACGGTGACTGAGAGTGAAATAAATGGTGACATTGGCAGACGGAATCCGGACACCGGAGGCAGATGATGCAGGTGAACAGAGCTGTCACTGTAAATACGACGGTTAGGCTTGTAGCTGTTTTGCACGTGCTGTAGAGTGAAATATATTAGTGCTGGTCCGGATGTAAAGAATTCCAGGTAGTCCATGTCAATACAGAGTGCCCCAAGACGCGAAGCGAGGTTCGTATATTTACATCGTAGCGTTGGTCCATTAAACTTCAAAATTTAACTCTTTTTGCGTCTTCGCTGCTGTTGGTTTACCAACAGGAGCGAAGATTAGTTAATTAGTTAAGCATTACAGCACCAATTAGTTAAGCATCACAAAAACTTCGGAAAGGTGCTAACTTACAATTGTTGATTAGAATTGGATAGATCTGTCTGCATTTTTACATAAAACCCCGTTTCAAAATAGAAATATCAAAGTTGGCTTTGCTTCGTTATGCAAATTTCAGTCGAATTTTCTCATCTGCGAGGCCATTTTTAACTGTGTCGGTCAAAATGCCGCTCCGTTGACACAGTTTTACTTTTCTTCTCCGTATATTTAGATGGCGAAGCGAAGAACGACTGGATGAAGGCCTGAAGATAAAAGAATAGTGTCTCAATACGTGAACGTCGACAAGTGTGAACATTGGATCGTCGTCAGCTTAACTGATTTTACCGGCAGACAGGCAAAGCAAGCTCACTTTCGAGCGCTTCACTACTGTCAGAGTAAAAGGTGAAAGAAGGCAGATTCCGGGGATAAGTATCTTTTTATTGAACCAATCCCACTACGTAATAATATTTTATATGGTGCCTAGGATGATGATTCGCTTGTATGTACACGGATGAGTTTGATGCGTATTTACAAAGTGTCATCTTTCCGCATTTTCTCGTAAAGAGACTTCAGCTCGTCGAGGTCCATGTAGCAGCCTTTCAGGTGCCTGGAACAAATCAAACGATATAAATATATCAAAATCGTGTTTGTAGGATGTGCATGGAAATCATGACTTCAAGAGCAGCTAGCAATATGCGTCAGGGCTGAGAAAGTACTGGTGCCAGCTCAAATTGCACATCCTGTGTTCCGAGTTTCTATTATGATTGTCAGCGTATAAGCTCGTGAATTTCATTTGTGGGCCTTTTTTCTAACTGCACTCCTGATATGCCAGAGCCTAAGGTAGCAAATGACTCGAGAACTTCAATAAAGTCACCAAACAGACCCGGAAGGATAAACTATGCTCAGCTTCCAAGCCCTTTAAGTCACGCTTTGCAAATACAATAATTGTACTTATTCCGTGAGGTCCCCGCGAATTATCACTAAGCATCTATCTTTCTTTCTTTCTTTCTTTCTTTCTTTCTTTCTTTCTTTCTTTCTTTCTTTCTTTCTTTCTTTCTTTCTTTCTTTCTTTCTTTCTTTCTTTCTTTCTTTCTTTCTTTCTTTCGCGATATTGGTGCCAGTATAGACACTCGCAGCCCTGCATCGTTTTCGAGATGTGCTGTGACGGCATGTGTAACTCACTAATTTAGGAATGTTGGTATTATTCCCTTTCAGCATCTAGCGCACAACGCAAGACAAGGACCGAGTGACAACGGACGAAGACGGGGCGCTAACTCCCAACAGATTTATTTTCAGAGCGTCTCGCGCATATGGGCGTCATGCTCTGAAAATAAGTCTGCTGGAAGTTAGCGCCTGTCTTCGACAGTTGTCACTTGGTCCTTATCTTGCGTTGTGAGCTAGATGCTTAAACGGTATGTCATTTGACACATGGTGTGTTAAATGTTTGCCTACGGTTTTCAATGGGCATAGTCACCACCACTACCGCATGCACGAGATACACCAACGCAATGCTCACCTCTCAACTTTCGTGGGGTCGTAGCTCGTCCTTCCGTGCAGGATCCTTCGGTTGTTCAGCACGACGAGATCGCCGGGGCTCAGGTAGAAGGAGTACTGCAGCGTGCTCTGCTCGATGCGCTGCGCAAACAGCCGTAGTGCCTCGTAGTACGTGGCCACCTGGTCTTGGGGCAGCAGTGGCGGCCGCATCGAGAACGGGCTGTAGTGGATGTCTTTCAGCTTGCCCATGTAGTCGACGCTTATCACAGGCCACGATTCACGGAACCACCTCTGCGTGAAATCAAGGACCGATCCTCTTCTTTACTCCACGTGTCAGTGCTATAAGTGTGACGCATGTGTGTCCGGAGAAGTAGCAATGTCAGAAGCAAAGTTCGTTGTTGGGCTAGTCGGTTAATAAATTCAGCAAATTTTTTTTTGAACTGCGCGAAGACAAGACGAAGTAAAGTGACTTGGAAAATCTGCTCTTCCGGTGTGCCTCTGTGTTCTTGTTTTCATCCTGTCCTTGCGCAGTTTCAAAATTGTGCTGAACAATTTACGAGCACTTGCCCTCTCCTTATGTAATTTTTCATTTCCGCCTTAGTATCCCTTGTTTATTTGGGAGAACTGCTTTCATAGCTAACGGAGGATGTTGCTGAGGCATTACAGTCAATTTCGTGGGCGATGACATAATGTGCAACGTGTTACGTTGCCTTCCAATGGATGTTTCGCATTGCCTTACTGTGGTGAAAATAAGATAGTAAGCTGGCTACAAAAGTTCGAGAAGACTGCTTCAATCGTGCTTTTATGTTGCATTTGATAAGATTCATCTCTTCGTATTTATGCAAGTTTCGAGTACACATCGGCGTCAGTAGCTCAGTGTATAGTATCGCATTTTGGGAATATGCATGCGGTTGATCTGTCCCTTGGCATGGAGGCCATCCTGGCGTGGGCTGAGATGGTAGAGGAGGCCTACTTCAAGTAGGTCCTCCCCCAACCCTCGTCCCACTGCCCCCTTCCCGTTAACCAGGGAAAAATAAAGTTGTGCATTCATTCATTCATTGCCATGGTGTTCGCTCTCATTCAAAAAGACCTGCCTTGTGGAATTTGAACGCGCGTTACATACCTCGTGTTATCACACAGTTAGCATCGGCGCCTCCACTACGACAGCAATCGTAGTTCACATTGCAGTACATGAACATGTAATTCTGTCGCTCATCTCGGAATAAGTTGCTATCTGTAACCCTCTCGCTGTGTATATACTCACGTCTCTCTCGGCGTCCAGGAATGAGAAGATGACCGGCGTCGTGGAGAGGATCTTGAAGTGCTCGGGGTAGTTGTAGCGTAACCACTGAGCCGCGTAGAAGCCGTCCACGAAGAAAGACTTGCCGCCGGCCTCCTGGCCGCTGGTGGCCGGGTCGGCAGCCTTGAGGCAGTGCAGTAGTTGCACGCCCGGGGCTCGTTCCCGGTACGCCAGGTCGGTGTGGTGGCTGAACGGGACTCCCGTGTAAGACAGGTGCGTCTTCGGGTCGGCGTTGTAGCGCACGTCGAAGGTCAAGCCGTAGCCGGTCTCTCGGATGTAGCCCATGCGCCGTGCTACGCTGATGATCTCGAGCTCGTGGAGGGGCACTCCTAAGAAAAGGGATGCGTGCAAAGAAAGCGCTTAAATTTTGATATCGACAGCGTTTTGTCACAAGGATAGGATATGGCTGTTCTTTGAAACCGGAATCTATGATAATTATAACGCTAACAAGGCCACATTTTTTAAGAGATTATGTAAGCTATCTTTATCAGTCAAACGTGGTTAAATCAATGACTTTCATTTCTCGCATTTATTACTCTAGTTTCTCTCATAACACATGTGCCCTTGTGTTTGAAATGACTCATCAGATGTATACGTGATTTTCTTTTTTCCATTTGCGTTATAACTGACGATGTGATTGTTGCGTAGTTATGCGGTTTTTGAACGTCCACATTGTCAAATTGCATTCAATTATTAAGAGTAGTTATAAAAATCTGCGTATGCGCAATACTGGCAAAGAAGCTGTGATGAAAGACACCAGGAGAAAAAAAATAACAATGAGGATAGTTTACCTTTGAGGACGGAGATGCCGTACTTGCACACGTTCTTGAGCATCTTTTTGAGACCGGCTCGTGTGCCCATAAAGTCCTCGTACTCTACTTCAGGGGGGTTCTCCTCGATCTCATCACGATTCCACAGGATCACGGACGACTTCTTGTTCGTGTAAGCCTCGTCCTTGATGTCATCATGCGGCTGCGGCACAGCCATGGGCTCGGCAGAGGAAGCAGCAGGGGCGGCCACCACTTTAACGGGGCTGGGCTCTCTACAGATAACAATAAAATGCCTTGTTACAAAATTACAACGTCAGTGATACGTGAACATCGGAACAATTCGTACAATCTGAATGAATCTATGGGGCTAATACGAACTTTTGAATACGCTCATACACATTGTTCACTTTAGTCGGCTATTGCGGAACTAACTTTACATGTTGGTGGGCAACTGAAAGATTATGATGGGACCCTTCAATACAGGGACCCAGTTATGTTGTAACGGGTAAACAGTTAACTGAAGGCTTGGCTAAATTATATGAACGTTGCTTTAACCTGGCAAACAGTCGCGCACCTCGCATTTTCCAAGGCTTTGTAATATCGGTTAAGTAGTTCATAGCTGATTCTTCCGCAGCTATTGTCTAATGTCTTACGTGCCGTTAACTAAGCTGTTATATAAACTCTAATCTGCACCGGTGTAGTACAGTCCTGTCAGTTTTAATATACAGATGTGTTGAAGTATTTTATTCGGAGCACGGAGGAGCTAACAAGATGAGCCTGTAGCCCGGTACACTTAGTAACAAAACGGCCTAGCGACGGACAAAGATTCGAGACGTACGCTTCTCGCTCCTTCGGCTGGAAAAGCTGGGAAAACTGATGGAGCCATTCGGCCGAGTAGGTGCTGGCATGCGGTGGTCTACGTGCCGACTGGGGCCAGAAGACCTCCAGAAGCTGAGCGTTGTTCTCGACGTCCCAGGAAAGCGGTTGGATCTTGGGGTCTATCTGGGCGCTATTCAGCTGCTTTTCTTGCGTCGGTGGATGGACGCACGCCTGGCACCGGCAGCTGTCCCGCAGCTGTAAGATGAGACAGCGGGAGACGTCAGAATGCCGTCTTCATTTATCGATTCAAATGAGAAACACTTGAGAAATTCAACCGTGATAGCAGTAGTGCAGAACCACATCGAATGCGTAGCACTGGTAAAGGTAACGGCAGAACCACACGGGGCACATAAAAAGACAACATGAAAACGTAAGAGGTTTACCGCTTCGTGCTGTCTCTTTCTGTGTCCCGTGTGGTTTTGCGGTTACCTTTGCTAGTCATGCATCACCAACTGGCCCACACCCACACTCTTCTGCGTAGCACTGGCTTCAGGTCTCTGTATCCTATTACCATTTTGTTTAGCAACTTCTGATGTAGAGTAATTTTGCACGCATCTGAATGTTTTCGTAAGGTGCAACGGATGTTGTTCCTGAATTATGGCCCGATGAAGCGAGAAATTAATGGTGCAGCAGCGCTGCATTACAGTGGCTAACATACATGGGTATGAAAATTCATCGTGGTTTGGACGCAGCTGTATTGTAAGCTTGTCTTTGTTTCACATTATTCGCCGTAATATAAATGTGGCGATACTCACCCAGGTGCTGCTGAACTGACATTTGCTGTTGTCGGAGAAGGTGACGCATAGGGTGTTCTCGCTGGATTTGTACACGTCTTTGATCTTTGGTGGGGGAAGTGAGAATTCTTCGTGCTCTTCGGCGAGAACAGTGCTCATAGAACGAGCCGATCTTGCCGCTGGAAGGATCAAGAGAAGACGAAATCACTCAAAATGTCGATATTTGCATTGTAGTTATGCCACGTAATGTGACCTTCGAACAATGTGCACACTTGCACTTGCGCATATTCTGGCGGGCCTATGGCAAAGAATTCAATCGCCAGTTCCAAAAAACCGGCTCGTAAAGCAAAAATAGGGCCTGTATTTGGCAAAATCCTTTCATCAGTCGTCGACAGGCGCTTTAGTTATCGGTTACTTTAGCAGTTTATATGTTGAAAACTATAATAACTCTGGCGTATACATTTTGTTTCGGTCATATTTTACAAGGCACTAGTAAGCCTCGAACAACATAAGATTTATGCAGATGACTACTGCGCCTAAATAAGATGCACCACACGAGGTAGGATACCTACCTGTAGCTTTGGTGATCGGGACACCGGAAGAACGGCATTGAAGGATTTGCCTCCCGGTTCCAGAAAGAAGAATTTTTCTGCAAACTGGAATGAAAACAAAGTACGATATAAGGAAAATTGCTCGCTGATAGACATGCAAAAGCAATGGGCACTTACAAGCAAACATTTCAAATGTATTTCTCAGTTGTATAGCTGCGCGTGCATTTGTATGGATGCGCGTTTATTTGAACGTATTACGTTCTTTTTTTCTCATCATATGGCGACAAAATTCTGCGCTTTCTCGCACGGCGATATGAGACTTGCGAGTTGGTGAACTATTTTATTGAGTGATACATTGTCGTTTAGCGGTGACAATCCGTAACGTGTGCTAACGTCACATAAGGGGGCGGATATTACATCATATATACGGGACGGTGCTCCGGACTGCATTTCGATGAAAACAGAACATCTTTCCATGAACGCTACTGAACGTGAACGTAGGATGGAATCATTTTTGGGGCCACTTCTACGGACCACCCCTTATCTAAGTGATTAAAGAATTCCCTCTGATCCAAGGAACCTCCCAATTCACCACCTCTATCGAATAACTGTACGACAGCGTTCATCGCATAATAGGCATTTTTAGCTGAGCATTTACGATCCGCTCCTGTCAGACCTGTGTATGCTAGCGATTTACACATAAACGCGTAGATGGAGCTGTAGCGCGCGTGCGCAGAACGATCGTACTAGCAGCGGAACGTAGAACGCATCTCTCGCTCCGCTTATTAAGCCAACTGAGCGAAGCGTGAAGGTGTGTCACTCGGTTTCGCCTTCGTTTTGCAGCCAAGCTGACCGCGTCACGGAAGATCCGCTCGTCAAAAACGCGAAATCTATGCAGTTTGCTGCATTCTCTCGGGGCGCTACATCTGCATGGGGCTGAGCGTAAGCGACGCTAAGCTAAAACCATCTAATTACTCTAATGACCGGCTCATCGGTTCACACGTTATCAGCGACCCACATGTTGGGCTCCTATAGAGCTGTTGCTTGGTGGTCTTCAGCGTTTCTGAGCTCAGCAACTTTTCTATCTCTAGCCCATTGTTACGTTCCAGGTCGCGTGCCCTTTGGACGGCAATCGACGTGCACTTAGGTGCAACACAATGCAAAGATAAACGGCAAGGACGCGTGAGATAATACGAGTGTCACGTATGCCGTATGCCGAACCGAGGCTTTCCCGGGGGACCTTTAGAGGGTGACGTTCGGGGGATAAGACGCGATAACGCCGGCAGCACGAGGATGGTGCTCGACAGAACTCCGTGGCAGGAATACCCACGGGGTAAAAGTGCACTGAGGACAATGTTGACAGGTACTTGGTCGTCATTGGCGCAAAATTCACTCTTGGCACTGGTTATCATTCATCTCTCACCAGATAACAGGGCGGCCACAATTTTGCGTGTCTAGCCAATCTCACTGTTGTAAAAAAGAAAAAAAAAGACCAGCTCCTTGCCACAATATATCAGAGCAGTGACGGACATACTGAGTGTCGAGTATTCTATATTGCTCTATTACATCTCGTTGTTGTCTGGACTGGTTCGAGCAAGCATCTTCTCAACGACCTTAACTCCTTGATTTAACTGTTGTTGTAGCTGTTGCTGCTTATTGGTTTTCGACTTGACATTTCCTACCCTCCCGAGATTATATAAAACCCTACTGAGTAGCTGAGCACCCGGCTACCAAACATTAAGAGTTCGGCTGAAGAGCTTGGAAATTTGTATAAAGGACATTCGATAGCTATCGGCAGATGTGTAATAAGGCTGGAATATGTCCACTTCTTTTGATTCGATGTTCTGTATTACAGACAAATGTTAAACCTACAACAACAGTAACTTATTCTGCATTTACATACGCATCGGTTGAAGCTACCAGGACAAGCGCAAAAAATGTTTTAGGCGACATTGCAATGTGCGGTATTGTCCCAAATATTGTCCCAAACCCGGCCCTTGGTCCCCGTCCCGAGAAAGCCGTGTGAAGCGAGCCAAACACTGACGCCCTTATCTCCAGTAACTTCGGTAGGCTGCGGGAAGGGTCCCGAGGGGTCCCCTCTTATCGCTTTAGCTGCCATGTGTTCTCAGTGATATAACAGCGACGTAGAGATGCCATAAAGCTAGCAAACAAATACACTCGCTGTGTAACGGCACTTCTCGCTTCAGCTACGGACACAAGCGGCACTGATAACGTATATACTTCAAGCTTCTTTCCCGTGCCGGCTTTTTAACAACGGAGGACACTGTGTCGGCAGCTTGCCAGTCGCCGTTGCTGCGCTCGCAGCGCGCGGGCTTTTTTGACTCGGAGACTAGGAAACGAGAAGGCTTACTCCTGAGGGCATGTCGACATGATCTCGAGTGGCGCGAGAGAAAAAAAAAAGATCAACGTCTGCAAATCTATTGTGCAAAGTCATGATCGGCTTCTATCAGACGATAGCTTGGAATCGCTCCAGTGGAAGAGGTTCAGAGGAAGCGCTTGGCACTATGCCCTTTTCTGTGTCGAAAGTAGAGAAAAAAGAATAATGGGAAGTGTTTGCGATCTGCGCGCCTGTTTTCAATGCCCTCGAGTGCTATGTGCGTGGCGTAACTGTAAGCAGCAGCGATTGGAGCCGCTACCCGTAGTTACGTCTAAAGTAATTGTCTATAGTTGCTTGGAGCCGGTCGGCCGATTCCACACTTTTGCGCAAGATACTTTCGGCTGCAGGGAGCGATATCAATCATTCGAAGACGTTTATTATTTGCATTTAGCCATTTGTATCTACGAGTTTATGTTTTCTGTTATTTGCAAGTGTCTAGAAATCGTAAAGAAGTCACCGCTACGCAGACTAGCAAAGACAGCTCCACGTGCTGATTTCTTTTTTTTTTTATTATGGAGGAATATCGTTTCGTATGTGCCCCAAAACAGCTGGTCGATCAAGAGTTACTGGACAATCAGAGACTAAATCGCGTGAATCATGTGGCCGACGTGCCCTTAGTTAATTACAGAACTTGGTTTTGCGTGTATAGCTGTTTTAGTCGACGTGCTCATAATTTACTGTCCTTTTCTTTAAGGAAAGTGATTGTGTCTTAGCATGCGTACTGCAATATGAACGCAAACAAAACTGTTAAGCCGCAATACCAAAGCGCTAAGCAACTTGTAAGCGGGTCCTCGAAACACAATTCTTGTATTGCCTTAGCGTAACTCAGTTTGAGCATTAAAAAAAAGGACATAAGCAAGGAAGGAAAACGAGAGGCTACATGATAAGCGCTAATACCAACTCGCCCAACCAACCAGTACTTGTCAAACTCCAAAGACAAGCCCATAAAGCTCATTCTTAAGGAAGTTCTCCTGTTGTGCATTGTTAAGAGGACGTGTCTCTCAGTGCTAAACATAACTAGATCACAGAAACGGAGGCACCGAGTTCTCGCTGTCTTAGAAACGCTAACTTAACGATCTTAAATCTGAAATGATCACAAGTTTTGACTTAAGGAGCCGGGCAATGACCCAGTTGAGCTTACACATGAGATTATCGCTAATTTGGCCTAAATCTTGTCAGGTATGTGACCTTAGGACCTGATCGAGGATATTTGCATAGTTGCTGGATTTTCGTTTACAGGTACACAAACAAACGAGACACGTGTACTCACCTTCCATGGTTGCAAGAGTTCGCTCTGCCAACTTTTCATGTATGAGATGGTCAGCTCGGCACTGGAGTTCAACTTGTTTTGAAAGGACCTCCAGGGTCTGCCATTCTTTAAGCGTCTCGCTGACCAATCAGGGGCTACACCGCGAACCCCGTGACCAACACACCCTTCGCTTTCCGCTTCTCTCGCCCCGCGAGCCCGGACTCCGCAGACATCCCTTATCCCGCTCTCATTTCTACGCGACTCTCGAATTTTCGAGCCCTCTCGCTGCTCGCGATAGAGGGAAAGGGCGAGATAACAGCCGCACCGCTGGCGCGCGCGCGCTGCTCGCTGCAAGTTGTCGCGGGTTCCGCGTACGTCACGTCGAAGCCGGAATGCTGACAGCGTACAAAAACTCTGACCGCTCGACGTGGCTAATTTCACAGGATGAGTGACAGCGACGTCGTCTGGTTAACACCGAGCATTGTTACAACGTCCAGAATCAATCGAGAAAACTGGGCAGGTTCGCAGCGGGTGCTAGGTGAAATGCAGGACAAAAATATTCAGCGTACTTGGTCGTCATTTCGAAGAGAATAACATCCGAGGATCTGTAGCCGTCCAAAGCATGTTTCTGGAGCATTTCATACGCTGCATTACATCAGCGTAGAGGTCGCATGTTTCACAAGTTTCGTTGTTGGTGATCTCCTTTGATATGTTCCGTACCCATTATCATTTTAGCGGTTCTAACGTAACCGCCGTTAACAAAACCATGTTGTAAGTAAACTTCGACGCGTAACTGTTTTGACACTGCTTTTATTACCGAGCGAGAAGTACTATATTCCTCCCTCGTCATGTTTTTCCCGTGGTCGGTAAACAACCCCGACAACTTAGGCGGATACGACTTTCCACGCTTCAACGACAAGATTACCATACGACGTGCTTCTTCCTCTGACTTCAAATGTTTGCATTCAGCTCTGACCTTACAACGAGGGCCTTTCGGTATCGTTCTTCACCGAGGGGCGTTATTACTTTATTGCTTTCCCGTGCTGTTTGCTTACACCGGGTCTGCCGCTTGAGCAACAGTGGCAGGACATAAACAACTGCCGACGTCGACGACGGTGTTCCCCAACCTTGAAACGCGGCGAGTGAGAAAAATGGCCGCGAGAGAGACAGAGAGATAGAGAAAGAGAGAGAAAGAGAAGAGCCGCGACACCGAGTCGGTTCGTTTGTACCACCATCGCCTCGTCGTCGCCATTTCCTCCTCTGACCCAGTTGGCCGTGTTGCCGGGTGGTTGTCGGCGCGCGAGATGACAAACACGCCGCGTCATTGTCGGCTGCCTGCCGACAGCGCGCAGCTGCAGTTGCAGGCCAGAGTCCACTTACGCCGTACGGACGCTGGCGAAGAAGAGAATCCTCCTCCGGTTCGGTGGCGGCCGGCTACTTTGGCAGGCAGTTGTGACACCTCCTTTGTTGCTTCGCTCGCGTCGTGTTGCTTTGTATCGACGATGAAACTAGCTTCTCGTGCTGCGAACGCACGACGTTTCGGCCTGACAGGTGTCGTCTTAGAATGAGTAACGCCGGTATTGTCAATAGAGACATTGACCCACCCCAGAAAACAAGTCCCTGTGGCTCATAGAGTCGTTCAAGTTACCCGACATTACGACAATCGCCTGATGACAGACTGGTCGGCGTGAGTCCACGTCATATGAAAGGTGCAATGGCTCTGTCTCCGACAAGGATGACCATGCTGTCATTTGCTCTAGAGGAAGCTGGCGATTTTTCACCTTGTTCTTCAACAACCGCCAATTCAAAGCCCATAGTTTCTTAGGTGTGTTACGAAACCAACAGTATCACATGGTCTTATCTTGTTAAGCGCCTAGAGCAGAAACGTGAATCGGGCCGCTCGTATACTGGGTCATCTCTGTGGGGCTAAACATAAAAAAAGAAAAAAAAAACTAAACAAGGTGCTCAGGAGGATCGTTTGTTGTGTTAGTTGGCATTGCATCTTAGAAACGTATGCATTTATTTCTTCATTTGTTCCCGTCCGGGTGCGCTGTAACATTTCTAAAAGAGGTGGCTATAGAGAGCCATTCCTAGTCTTAAACGTTGTTTGGATGCATGCCATGGTAACTCACCACCAGTGCTTCATGGCATTCCAGTCTACACGGAAAGTAGGCCCCACCTACTCGTGTCAAGGGACATTCAGATACGCTCATAGCGGCCTTGGTATAACGAACTAATGATCTGGCAAACATAGAAGCCCAGCAACTACCTTTGATAATTTTGTACGAGCAGGAACGATCTCCAGACATCTGTTTATATCGTTCACGCAGAATGTTGATGATCCTCGGCCTGGCGAGCTACTTCGGCGCGCTATCACTCACCTTCAGGTAGCGTATTAGCATCTGAAGCAACAGTACCGACCTACAAACGATGGTTCCTTAAAATCCACAGTGAACAGTGCTGCCACTGAGCGTTATTCTTTATATGTAATGGCATGACCAAGTGCAGATAATATGGCGCTTGTCGGGGTAATGTAACTGGTGTTGTGCCATGTCATGGAAGACACAGTAGATGAATAGAAATGTACAATAGCCTCAGCCTCGGTGTTTCTCATCCCAAAAGTTGGAGAAAAGAAAATGCATAAACTGTGACATGAACGATTGTCAATGGCACCTGCTCCACCATACCTAAGTAGTAAAATATATCACCGAAAAAAAAAAGAACAGAAGCAGTACATCGGGTCATTTTTACTGGCAGCAAAGCTTAACAATAAGGAGTTCTGTACAGTTACTCATAAATAGAGGCGTTTATGGCCTTTACTGTGGTCGGAATTTGGATGGACGTATGTGTTTTGACCTAACGTGCGCATTCAGCGTGTGAAGGACGTTAGTGAACTTTTTTTTTGCGATGTTGTTATCTTTAGTTGTTTATCTCCATTTTCATTAATTTGTTCCTTTGGTCTAGCATTATGATGCATTCATTTATCTTTTTTGTCCATAGGTAGATAAATGGAGTAGTCGACGTGCTCCCTAGCTCAAGCATTCCCAGCTATCTATGTATAACTACGCACGCACATCTTTTGAGGGTTGCAAGCATAACCACGGAATCCCGGATGCTAACGCCATAATGTCCTCTGAATAAGAATTTTCTCTTGCCCGATTATATTCACCCGGTTCATCAAAGAAAAAAGAACGTCGGCATGCCTGTTCTTCGGTCTGCCAGAATAATCGTCCGACGGCGGGCTCTTTCACTGACAAATTTACTTTCAACGTGTATGTACATTCCGTTTCAGGTGAAGGGGATTCAATGGAACAGATAGCATGTTTACACTTGCATGAGGCTGTGCCATTGTGATTGTGCGCTGAGCGTGGACTCGATAAGTGGTGGCTGTTATTTGTCTCTATTCGCGTGCCTGCCTTCGCACAATTCGTTTTTTATCAGGTGTGGCACGCGCCTCTTGAACCGTAAGTGATGGCTGACGTGATGACTCATTCCTCAGTCAACGTTTAGTTATGGCTCGTTTTTTTCAATCTTTTTTTTTTCTGGTGGAAACTGTAGAATATTTGGTGTATATTTCGTGCGCTACCATGAGTTTATACGAGCATGCGAAGTGTGAGATAATAATTGAAATGCATTCGCGTAACGCCTTGCTCCTCACGTAGCAGATTAAACGGAAGCGGAAGATTCTTGTTTGAGGGAAAAACAGTGGCGAAGAAAACAAGGGAAAAAAACAGTGCCACTGGTACCACAGGACCACAGGGATGCACTGGCACAATTTTAGCAAAGCTTCAACTTGAGCTAGATTGGGCGACATGTTAATGTAGTTGCGCTGAGCGAAGGGCACGAAGGACTGAGGAGAAATAAGACAAGAATTGCAAGGACACTTGTCCTGTTCGCTTTGTCCTTAGTCCTTCGTGCATTTCTCTGAGCGCAACTACTACAGTAAAAGGTGCAATTTCGACCACAAGCCGTGTTGCACTTCTGTCGAAATTAATCTGGCGTTACCGAGAGTTGAGCCTGTTACCTCGATAATGACAAGAAGCAGAACGTGATACTGTGAATAGTAAATCAAGTCGCCACGACTGCTAGACGTGACTGCTAAATTAATGGCGCACTGAGCGTGTTTGGAACCTTGGGAGTAGACTGGAAATTGTTGAGTACATGTACAAAACAAAAACGAAAGCGTATGCGTGATTTACTACCTCTTAAGTGCTACGAAAGATTAACGCTTGAAGAGTGGATAACTTGCAGAAATAACACAATAATAAAAAATAGGGGATATGTAAAAAAAAGTATTTCAAGTCAAAAGTATTTCAAAAGTATTTATGGTGTTCTGCTAATCCTACGCTTTAGCGTTCAGTTAATTGTTCGTGTGTGTAGGGTATAGTAGATGATACACGTGAAATGAACTTATATCGGTATCAACAGATAACTTGTTTATTTTAATATTTAACGACACTGATATTTCACAAAACTATCTCATCTGGGACGTGGCGAAAAGCATTGTGCATATTTTTTATTCATTTTTTCTCTGTGCTTTTATCGCACACGTCAAACAAATTAGCGTGCCTCTAACCATTCTCTTGGTGACACTACATCGCGTAAGACAATCACAAGTTTATTTTTTTCTTTCGTGATAACAACGCCAGATCGAGAAAGCTTAAGCGGTGAAAACATGAACCAGCGTCGAAAGTGCGAGTGTACACATTTCACATGCACATATTAGATGTTTATATTAGATGTTCTTGTGATTTCATCGCAACAGCTGTTAACGGAAAGCGCGGAGTGTGTATGTTCACTGTCTCTTCGCAATGACTCATGACCTTTACGGAAATTTTCGCCGCACTCTCGTAAAAGAGACTGATGTACTTCAAGTAATACCTCTGCAGTCAATGATCCCCAGCAGTCATCCGGCTCACCGGTTCAAGTGCTTGTCGAACTGAGTATACCGAAAAGACATTGTGTTTGTGACCGATGTTGCTTGTTTACTTTTACCGTTCTTCATTCGATAAGCATTTGTTTGCGACCGTATCTGTTCATCGCATTCTGAGATAAACGGACGTAATGAGCAGTTGTTTATCCACCGAGGCTCGTGTCCGTCGCGGTGATGCTGATAGCGTAATCTCTAGCAAAGATTCACAGCGATGTTTATGAGAGTTAAAAAACAAAAACGAAAGTATTATAAAAGTCATTCCACCTTTCACTCCGAAGTTCATATAATGCAAAATTAGGAGCACCGTCTGAGGCTACGATCCACCACTGTGGTCTAGTGATTATGTTGCTCGACTGCTGACCCGAAGGTCGCGGGATCGAATCCCGGCCGCAGCGGCCGCATTTCGATCAAGGCGAAACGCTAGAGATCCGTGCACCTAGATTTTGGAGGAACGAAGGAAAACAAAAAAGCAGAAGGCAGGGAGGTTAACCAGAAACACTTCCGGTTAGCTACCCTACACTGGGGGATCGGGGAAGGGGGATAGAAAGACGAGAAATAGAGAGGAGGGAAGAGAAAAAAAGAGAGAGAGAAGAGATGCACTGAATTCACTGCAGCGAGCGGGACTGCACCACAAGTAGAGGCGTTCGCACAAGCCCGTCGTTTTCAAAAAGCACAATATTGCTTTCACTGCCTTGTGGGCCGTCGAGAGATGTGGACGCGAAGCTTCGCTTGTCCATCGCCTTTGGTTGGGAGTTGCTTTTACAAAGGCATATACAACGTTAATCGGAATGACTGACAGTGCGGCTTGCGATGTTTACGGCACCGAAGAAAACATCGAACATTTGCTGTGCCACTGCCCTCATTTTGCCTCTCGGAGGGATAAGTACTTTACAACGCACTGCGGCGACTGGATGATCGGCCAATTTCCGTGCAGATGACACTATAGATTTTGGAGGAGGTTAAAGAAAACCATAAAGTCAAAATTTAAGGAGCTCTCCACTAAGGTGTCCCTCATAATCATATCGAAAAATCTGGGATGTGAAACACCAACAATTATTAATATTATCTGGGGCTACGAAAACAGCTCGAAGCCAGAGGAAACCAAATGGCCGAAACCCAACTGTTCAGTTGTAATAGGGTCCGGACTACAGCACTACAGCTCGTTCACCCAATGTGTTCTTCAGCTAGACATCTCAGAACGATCGCAGACATCGCCGTCACGCGACTAGAGGCGTCAGCGGTCGCGTGTTTATCTAATCCCCCTTTCTTTATTCGCATTCTTCGATAAAGCCAGTCTAGCTCGCACTCTCGCCTTGGAACTGTCGGTGTCTGCGAGTGCCGGCACGTGGATTCATGTGGTCTGTGACGTCACAAGCAGCCAAGGACGCGGGCGGTGTTTTTCTTCTTTTCGCCCGCGTTGCGTATCCTCTGCGAGGGGGTTTCCTGACCTTGTGGCTCGCGTTCGTCCCCAAGGGCACGCTGCTCCGCGCAGGACGTTGCTGCGCAACACGGAGCAGAAAAACTTCCGCACTCCTTTAGCGTGTTTGCTGTCCTTCTGCGCGGATGCTATGTCGCACTTGGTAGTGGAAAACGCCCCACAATGCCCAGTGATGTCGCCCCAATTATCGTTGGAGCACATGTCGATAGTGCGAAAGTTGGCAAAGCTTACCCAATTACAAGTGTATCTAGACCGCGAGTCCAGAAATGGCGCCAGACTATGTGCTTGTTTAGGCTGGTAGTCTGGCTTATATTGGCTTGTTCTTAGGAATAAAGCTTCAGTTGATAGTCATTGCTTGTTATGTCTCTTTCTCATCTTTTGTGTTCCGTCCTTTTTTGAGCTTTTCCGCAATGAACCATTACCAACTGGCCTAGTTTACCACGCGCCTGTTGTTCACTCAACTTGAGCAGAAAGTAATTCCCGGCGTCTTTCTCGATGACGGACATTCATGTCTTCGAGCGTAAGCTTAATCGAGTCTGTTAAAGAATTGACTTGGACTTCTGCAAGTTCATACTTATATGCGTTTAGTATCAATATAAACACAAGTGTCTAACATTTAATCAAACATCACCACATGTGCGAAGACGGTGCAAATGAATTACCCAGCATGGACATCGTTCCGTGTAGATAACACATATTGCTTGTAAACTATTTTAAGTATTGTTAGACGGACAACGCATTTTGGACTAATATTAATAATAACTTGGACTGATGTGACCGTTCTTTGAGTTTGCGTTAGGTAAACATCACAGTATTTTATGTTGTAAATAATAAAGAAAATAGTAAAGAGAACGCGGCAGCGTTACAGTTTGAAAAAGAGACTCCGCTATATAAGTTTTTTGATACTGCTCTCCAACACTAACTCAGTAGCTCTATTTGTTGTCTATTGTAACTTAACTTTCCCTGTGTTTCTGCCACAACCTATGCGCCTATCTGTACTTCGTCTTATTTTGAACATTTTTCCTGTTTCAGATTATGTTATGGTGCCAAACAACAGGGAAGGCACTTGCGATGAGAGACGTGGTCGGGCGTTTAGCATGTGTGATGTCAACCTGCGCCCCGAGTGCTTTACTGCGTAATTTGTGCCTCGATGTCGATCAAGATAACCTGCACCAATGTTACTATTTCTTTCTTATTAATTATTGAATTTTTACGAACAATGAGCCCTTTCCAGAATGTGCTGTATTGACGCATCTTAATGCCTAGCAGGGATTGAAGCCTAGGAATACTGACCTCGCCTAGAGCACTTCGCAGGTCACTGCTGAACTACAAACCCACATCCCTCTGTAATCCATGGATGAAGGTCCTTTCGCAAACATTGTGGCGCAGAGTGCCAAAGGCAACTTGAAGGATGACCGGGCATATTAACCGGTCCCGAGCGACAACAATCACGAGTTTTAGGCGCTTGTGTAACAGCAAGCGCGTCTCTCAGGAAGAGCTCGGCGTCCCTGGCGATAGATGCGGCGGTGGCGTCATTTTGACGTCAGAGTTCGAGTGTGTTTCAAAACAAGTTCGTTCGCACCCTGTTCGCGGTCGCTGGCTAGTGAGCTTACACGACGGCATCTCATTTGCCCAAAACGAGGCGAGTATTGCTTATTATTTATGTTATTAGATTGTTCGCATAATATGTACCGATACATGGGTTAGAAATGACAGTTTTAAATTAGTCTGCGCTTCATTTCATTGTGATTCGAAGTCCGCGTTCATTATCAATGAACACGAATCCAAAAAAAAGAACGTACGAACACTCAATTGATCATGCCAGATGAACTGGAATGTTCTAATACTGCTTTGATCTGCTGCACAATGAAGCTGCATCTGCGCAGTCGTGAGATTTTCCATCACGCAGCCTTTGCGTTTTTGTAACAGCCCAAAATCCGCGAAGCGCACCCGTGGGATGCAAGTGATTTGCGCAGTTGCACAAGAAAAATGGCGAAGCTTGCATTAAGTCGCACAAGGCTTGAAAGAGCGAAGCTGGACGATTCTGAAGTCTAATCTGGTTGCTTCTAGGTGGTTGCTAGATTTCAGCTAGGTGATGCTAGGTTGTTTCTAAGTTGCTTCTCAGCGCGGAGAGGTTCGAGTTAAACCACCGACAGTCACAGACACGACACGGATGTACAAACTCCAGCGACAAAAACACGCGCTGAAACCGAGCGTTCGCACCTCCCCTAGATCGACGGGCACGCCGTCGTTCGCGTAGGGCTTCCATCGTTTCGGGGTCATCTCGCAGCCGCCGTTGCCTTTTTCGTTCCCTAGTATTCTCTCGTTGTACGTACCGCTGAAGCACTCCATACAGATGCGGCCACTGTGTTTATCACCGGGTTAATCCGGACGGTCTATTAGAACTTTCCTCAATTACTGGTTACGTGTGTCTAGAAATCTTAAATGGTGCTTGCCGCCCGTCTGTGGTCTTCATCATTTTTAGTGGACCAGCGGTGAGCAGTGGGATTTGATGAATTTTTGTGGCCCACACCCGTTTATGATTATGATATATGTATAGTTTTTTGTGCACGTTTATACGCACCAAAGTTTTTATGGCTCCGCTGTTAAAACCTCAACACTAGCTGAATTTGTTGGAACCAGGGGCGTAGCCAGAAATTTTTTTCGGGAGGGAGGAGGGGGTTCAATCATACTTTATGTATGTTCGTTCGTGCGTTTGTATGTGTGCATGTATATATACACAAGCAAAATTAAAAATTTTTTTTTTGGGGGGGGGGGGCAGGTTCCTCCCCCCCCCCCCCTTTCACTGCGCCTCTGGTTACAACAATCTCAAAGTCCGCTATACTTGACTCAGGCGCTCGGCTTTATGATCCAGTGGCTGTCTGGGATTAAAAAAAAAAACAATCAGTAGGAAAGTCACGGATGATAAATTTACTCGGCATTTTGCTGGAATGCTAGGTATCTAACAGCAAGCAACAATCACAGCGTCTCATTAATCACAACTAGAAAACTAGAAGTTGACGCATGTTGCTCACTCTTCAACGAACCATGCTTCCTTGGGGAACGTCTGGCGCATTCGCAAACGTCGTAAGAAGAATAACTTTGAGTCTCCGACCAAGACGGGGGTTGGGAATAGAGCTTATTTTCCTGCATGATTCTGAAATTTCAATCTAAGACGTCTTTGGTTATTAATGCTCAGAACTCAAAACTAAATTAAAGCATAAAGCGATGATGCAGGGAAGTTAGCTAGAGCGTGCTAAATATAGCGGGACATTTTGTGCTATTTGTGCAGACGTACGCTCTCCAAATATTTATTATAATAATTGATTTTTTATCTCGAAGTAGAACACAAAAATAACCATCATTCAAGCAACACCAATACTTGTATTACGTACAACAAGCAACAGGCATTTTTTTTTATAATGACCTCAGATATATGCGGTGTTAAGATAACACCGACACAAGCCAAATAAACGCTCAGGTTGCACTTGTAGACGATTTACACTTGAAACCTTAGAGTGCGCAGTGCAACATTCATGGGACTGTCATTTTCACAGCTATGACATGTATACGTCATTAGGGAAACACACTGTAGCTACAGCAAAACATGCCCTTATAAATTTCCACAGTGACACTAGTCCCATTGAGATGCATTACTTGGCTTAGCGTTGTGTACATTTTGTAGCTGTCTTGCGCGCTGAATGTTACTTCATATCATTTTTTCCGTGCTCGAAATACGATGCTGGGTAGCACGTGCCGCAATGGAAACCTACTAAGATTCATTATGAGTCATGCGTCTCTCAATGCAACATGCGAAAATGATACGCAAGTTTTCGATCTTAACAGCGCTTAAAAGTATCTTCGATCAGTTCAAAAGGTGTGACGTATTCATTCCTTTGGGTTACATGTTCCTGTGGGTATGCACTTATGTTCACCGGTAAGCTAATAATCAGCTTGACAAGAAAGGTGTGGACCGTAAACGAAGCACAATGTCCCAGTTATGAGTTGACACAGTTATGAGCTGAACTGTGCCAGTTATAAGCGTGCACGTGAACGTGATTTCTGATTGGGAAGCTTGTTTCCTTAAGTTATCATGGTCGACATGTTTACAGCTCGAACCAATGGAAACTATCATCCCCATGGCGAAAAAGTCGTTTTAACTCCCACCTTCATCGGTCTGCGCTATGCAAAACCATCGTTAAAACGAATCTGTGCGAGGTTTATCTGTATCAGTGTCTCAGGCGTTGTGTTTTTTTATTTATTGATTTTTTCACTCACGGTGGTGGAACGACAGTACGAGCCAAGTGTGTCGATGCAATAACGGAAGTGTTTTGACCCACTTGTTACAGAAAGAGTGAAAATAAACAAGTGCCCCTTTGGTAGAAAAAAAGAAATACGAATAGTTTCAGTTGGTTCGCAGGTGCGTATACATTATGTGCCCACATGGGCGCGTAGTAACATGCCTAGAACTGCTATTCTGTCACGCTGTTTTTCTTCGAAGCTGTTTTGGCATTCCGTTACTCCCAGCTTCCAAATATCAGACCCGTGTTTGTCGCAGTTTGTTACAAACAACGCGAGTTACCAGGGTGGACACGTCGACTACCTTGGCAGACGGCCATGGTTTCGCTCTCGAGAGACGGGTAAGGCCTACAAACGCTCACCTCCGCTATCACCGTTGCCACGGAAACGAGGCAAAGGATGCGCCGGAAAAAAACAAGCCCGCACGACGCTTACGCCCGGTAAGGAACTTTCTCGGCTTTTCTGGCCTCGATAAGCGCTCCCTGTCCCGAACGTTGCAGGCAATCAAATTTGTTGCTTTCGGGTGTTCGTTATTTTTATTATCCCCCTTTTTTAGAGCGAAGCCGTATACGGTTAGGCAAAAACTATTAGGTGGTATGTGACACAGAAGTTGGCCAAGCTTCACAGCTTACGACTGCTCCACTAAAATAAAGAAGTCGTCCGCTGGCAGAAAACGAATGTACCACAGAAATTGGCCGAATCCCACTACTAACCACTGGTCCACTAAAAAGGACTAAGGGAACACACGCGCTGCAAACGCCAATGAAAACTTCAGGAGCGATGTAACCAACCAATAAAAAAGACATCAATGAACAGTCGGGATTAACCGCGTGATAAAGACCGGGGCCATACCGTTCATATTCGTGGGTTAACCAACTGTATGGAGTGCTCGGGCGGTGATTTCTTTTTCTATTTCTTACACCATACTCTACGGCAAGAAAAGCTTTTAGTTGAAACCAAAATCGATAGAGGTGCTACCACCGCAACGTATTGCTACTATACTGCTGGTTCAAGCACTACACACTTGTGAGCTGCACGGAAGCACTTGTGTGGCGAGCACATGTGATTTCGCGTCTAGGATTCTAAAACCATCAAACTAGAGGCCCAGTTCAAGGTCTCAAAGAATATTAGAGTGCTGTCTAACGTGTAGGGATTTACTTGTGGATACAGCGCGACTGACACAGACGAAAGGCAAAAAATGGGACGCAACACGGCGCTGACTATCAAGTGAAGTTTCAGTCGATAGTCAGCGCCGGTGTAGCGTCCCTGTGTTCGCCTTTCGTCTGTGTCAGTCGCGCTTAGCCACAATAAAGCTTTATCAACTGGTCCAGCGTCCCATTTTTCTATACCTGTGGAGTTGAGAGAATATTTGTGGACAAGGCGAATGGAAAGGTTAGAAGCGGAGAAATGAAGACACGAGAGCCTGGAGAGTGAACAGGTCATTGACTGTCCGGCAAAAAAGGGGCGCAAACCTCTGCGCAGACTTACGCTACAGAAGCACAGTACAACGCTTAACATTTACAACGTATGTTTTGGGGTATCGCCGAATTTTGTTAAAAACAGGACACTCTGCACAGTAGGTGGTGCAGCTGTGCTGAATGTTATCCTACCAGACTCAACGATGTGTTCTGGAAGCCAAACTTCGTCTTGATGCAAGACCACTATTATAAAACAAGATCCTGGCACCTTGACCTTCGGTTTCGTGCGTGCACAAGGCCAGGAAAGGCCTGTAGCGCTACATGAGTACGACCGGACTTCACGGGCGTTTGTGAACTACCAGCGCGAGTCCGTGTTGTGTGTGTTCACAGTAACAGTTCATTTCTTCTTTTTCTTACCCTTGTTTCTTCTTCTCCATCTTCTCGACTGCTGACCCGAAGGTCGTGGAATCGATTCCCGACCGCATCGGTCGCATTTTCGATGGAGGGGAGAATGCTTGAGACCCGTGTACTTAGATTCAGGCGCGTGTTAAAGAACCCCAGGTGGTCGAAATTTCCGGAGCTCTCCACTACGGCGTCCCTCATAATCATATGGTAGTCTTGGGACGTTAAACCTCAACTATTATTATTATTATTTCTTCTCTATCTTATCTATTATTCCCCATTTCCCCCATCCCACTTGTAGGGTAGTCAACCGAGCCAAGTCATGGTTAACCTCTCTGTCTTTTTCCTTCGTTTCTCTCTCTTTCTATCTCTTTCTTTTTTTCTCTCTCTCCCTCAGAATTTTGCCATGGTGTAAGGTTCGCTTAACCTTCTTTCTACCTAACAACAAAATTATACGTGAAGTCGAACAAATAGCTGGTAAGGTCTAACAGTTAAGCGCGATAAAAGCTTTTACTTTTGGCATTCCAGGGGTAGAGGTTGTTGACACTTATAGCGGTGCGATTTTACAAATGTGGTCGTCCCTACCTCTACATCTGAATGCCAAAGCAGAGCGTAAATGAGTGAAACAATATACAGCTTCAAGTCCACAGTACCCGTAGAAATTGTGCAACTGCTTGGCCATGTCATCGTTTTTGTGTTACTGCACGCACCTGTGCACGTAACTTGGACAGTAGGTGCAACGACATGATTAGGTTACCTAAACGTGTTCATAAATCTAACATGCTTCGGTTTTTCTGCGTTCCCAAATCAATTTCCGGTTACTTGGGCCTTATTCAGATGGATGCTACTCTTAAAGTGTTCGTGTATTTCGATACAAGAGCACTATGAAGAGTGAAACTGTGTTAGAGGTAACTCCAAGCCTTCCACAGTATACGTGCGTGGCCTAACAGCACAGGTCCGGATTTCATTTCCTACGCTACGCCCCATATATGAAAGAATTCAAAGTTTATTATGTTTTATAACTTTTGTAACGTGAGGAAGGACGCATATAAGCATTAACCAAATGTCAATAAAAGGGAACAAAAATGTGCGAATCCCTCGCACTGTGGCAAGTGGTTTAAGTGAAACCTTCTTTGGTGTTTGCAAGGAATCGTGCTCTTCTTTAGATATAATTCGTAATTATAGACTTCGACGAAGTTGGGCTCGTTTTTACCAGAAAAAGCTTCTGTCACCGTAATGTTGTGGCGCATGAGAGAATTAACAGTCTATCAGAATTACTGCACAACGAACCGAAGTCGTTTCGCCCCTATTGTTTCTTAAGTTGTTGGTTTTTTTTCAGCCGTAAGAGACACGATACGGTTCCGAGCTTGCATAAACACTGCGCATCGAAGCCGACGCACTTTTCGTTTACAAGAAAGCGTGTACTCTTAATATAATAATAATACCTGGGGTTTAACGTCCCAAAACCACGATATGATTATGAGGGACGCCGTAGTGCAGGGCTCCGGAAATTTCGACCACCCGGGGTTCTTTAACGTGCACCTAAATCTAAGTACAGGCCTCACACATTTTCGCCTCCTTCGAAAATGCAGCCGCCGCGGCCGGGATTCGATCCCGCGATCTTCGGGTCTGCAGTCGAGCGCCATAACCACTAGACTGCCGTGGCGGGTCGAAAGCCTGTACTCGCGTTAAAATCTGACAAGCAGGCTCCGCTCCCCGTTTCAAGATCATACCTTAGCATTGTTCCACGGAGCTCATCAGACGCCGTGGAAGCTTAGCGGCTAAGGTGTTGCGCTGATAAGCTCGAGGACGTGGGTTCGATTCCCGACCACGGCGGCCGCATTTATGTGGAGGTGAACTGCGAAAACACCTTTCTACTCAGACTTCGGTGCACGCCTAAGGTCGAGGTTAATTCGGAGTTTCTTACAAAAGCTTGGCTGGTAACATCGCCGTTTTAACGCGATAGCGGTGCTCGTTTCGCACAAATGCCGGTGTCGGCGGCGGCGGTGACGGCGTCTGTGGTTGTGAGCGAAGAATCGGCGTTGTCCTTGAGCGAAACCATGAGGTAGATGCAAATAAAAATGGGAGCCGGATGGCGTCCGCACTTCGGCTTTGCTTGCGGGACGGGTTAGGTCTCCACCGAGAAGCGAAGGCAGGCTAGCGATTGGGAAGGCGATACGAACACGGTCCGATTGCGTTATCGCGTTCTGCTACAGAGGCGCTAGCTTCTGGGTTGTAGAAAAATTTTTTGGCACGTAAGAAGTCCACAATTTAGAAGGCTCAAGCAATTCTTGGTGAAGTGATCCTGTTATGCTGAAACATTTTATTAATGCTGTTTGAATATCGGTGCTTCTTATGAAACAAACAATTTTTGGGGTTGCGATATGGGAGTAATGAAAGTATAGTGAATGAGAGCTCATGAAACTGGTGTACAAGGCATTGAAAAAATAAACATGCAAGTATAGCAGTCTATATATTGAACACAACGTAGTATAATATTAGAGAAAGACCTCCTCGGGAAGAAAAAAAAAACACTTGCAGTTGATAAAAAAATCATGCCGCAGTCCTGACACGTAAAACCGGGCAAATGAATTTAATTTTTTATATATGAACTTTGCAATTATTAATTTATACGTCGTGTTATAAACTACCACTTTAGAAAAGGCCAGTAAGAACATTGAAGACTTTTCTAGGCCACTGAGAGCTGCGTCACCATTGCTCCATAGCACCAGTGGACAGTCAACGAGATGGCTCTTGACGTAACCGCTGTTCAGATAACGTCAGAAGAGAGCGCAACTGCAAAACAAATCTGAGAATCACCCTGATAACGTGGCTCGCCAACAGCCGCCCCATTTCTCGGCCTCGCTCTGATAAGAGGGGGCCGCAGCCGCGCACCGTGCAGCCCGTTGAATTAAACCTTGTCGCGCTGCGATGAGGCTTTTCTCTTTCTTTCTTTCTCTTTGTTTTGTCCTTATCGCTTGGCTCTTTTGCGGCTGACGTCGCAACGGAAGCGATAAAGATGAACGGCGGAAAGATGCTTCGTCACTCTTGCGCTGTTATTTTGTTCCTGGTATGTGTACGTGTGTGGCGAAAACAGGATTAATGGCGACGGATGAAACGTATATGCAAGACATTTTCTAGCGCAAGTACGCTGGGTTATTTGCGTAGTTAAGGCGTGTGCGGCAAAAACTGAAGGGGGATGCTTAGAACTTTCTATTTCAAGGTGAAAGCCTGCAGTTGGACCCATAGCGATGGTGGAATGAAGCTCTAGGTCCACCTGGCGATCTATAGGCACCTTGCAATTGAGTGTTCGAAATGCGACAGCTGCGCAAATACCCACAGCCTAGCGTACAGAAGGAGCCAAATTTGGTCGGCCAGGCGACTAGAAGCGAACGCGTCTCGCGCGCCTCTCCCCCCCCCCCCCCCCCTCTGTACCAAAGTTAGAAACCCTTATAGAAAAGTATCTATGAACGTTGGCCTATACAGTGCATGCTTGACAGGGCCAGCGCCACAGGACCGGTGTGAAGCAGGCGTCTCACCCTTCTTCAGGGCGAGTTGGGCTTGCATTGCAGCTATGTTATATAGATTAGCGCATTTATCACTGGGTGGCTTATTCATAATCAATCGCTAGTGGCACCTGTTATTGCCTGATCTGTTATTTCGGTGTCTCTTCTTTGCGCTAAGCTACCGCAGTTACGACACATGATGGCCAACTGTCACGAAGAGTGCATTATTAGTGAATTAGAAATATATTGCAAAGCCAAAATCGCTGGGCACCTGGCCAACTTATCTGTATATACTGTATTAACTGATCCGTGTACAAACATCTGTTTGGCTTTCATTTTCGCACGACTGCTCTAAAACGAACGGCGATATTCCGATGTTCTCCAGTTTAAGAAAACCTGTACCTGTCAAAACTTGGTGCTGTACCCTTCCACGACTGCAGTCTTCCTGCCAAGAGGAGGGGGAGGGCGTACACACGCTTCAAGAAAGTCGTGCTGTCGTCAGCAATAGCGACGTCTCGACGATGACGAGGAGGAAGAGACATGGCCGAACGAGTCGATATCTCCAGTGACCTTTTGTGCATGCGACACCTCCGGTAAGTGGGCGATTTCCATGCTTATTGGCTTCAGCTATATGTACAGAAACGGCCTGCTACACGGAGGCGTACATTCCCCCTCACTTTCGCTCTTTTTTTCTTTAGTGTTCTTTCATACTTCTCTATCCCTTTTTCCTGTGCAGTGTAGAATATCGGTTATTCTGAACTGGTTAACATCTTTGCCTTTCCCTCTCTCCTATTTTCCCTCCCTCTTTATTTCCTTCCTTCCTTCCTTCCTTCCTTCCTTCCTTCCTTCCTTCCTTCCTTCCTTCCTTCCTTCCCATATTCACTGGCAAGGGGAGAAGGATTACATCCAAACGGCGCCACCATGGGAGAGGACGGGCCAAGAGTGTTGGACGCCGGACTAACTGCTGATTGAGGGTATGGCATACGGTGTGACATGTTATGGTAAAACTTTACTGGGTTGTGAGGCTCAGCCAAGGGCTGATGCAGGCCACTCCCTCGCCGAGATAGGCAGGCTATACCTAAGTCGTGGGCCCTCTGAAGGTGGTACACAAAATAAAGTCATTGTTTTTTGGATCAAAATTTGGAAGTTTATGTACGCAAGGTTCATACCGGCAGTATACAACATGTCTACAACAAAGTACAGCAGGGCTGTACTTTAAGAGAACGATATTAAGGCGAACGCCTTTAATGTCTCATGTACTCGCGGTGTCCGTCGTCCGTCCGTGCCCTGGAACGGTGCCCGCTGTGGCCTCTCCCCCTCACACTCTCTCAGCAATCACGTGATGGCACAGCGGAGCGCGCGGCAACGTTCCTTCGTCAGACGTCTCGTTGCAGCAGTCTAGTTAGTCGGATGGCTCCCAAGCGGCCCGGTGACGATTCCACGGCAAGCGGTTCGGAGAAGCGCCCCAAGAATGTGGATTCCCCCGATACCATGGCATAGTCATTCGAACAGCCATAGGCTTTCACCAAACACACTTTGAAATTTACAAAGTGTCCTTCAATTTTTTATGTCTCTGGTCTGTGAAGAGGAACGATGAAACATGTGCGCACGTTTTCGCAACTCTCGTTTCCGTGCCAACAAGGTGTAATCGATTGACGAACATTTCAGATTATCTTTGTCTTATTGACGAGGACCTCGTGAATTAATCAAAAAGAAGAAGTGCAGTGCTTGCAAGTCTTCAAAGAACAAAGAACAGGAAACGACCTTCTCAGAACTCGTGCCTCTCGTAATTGTACACGCAATGAGAGTGATAACACAGCGGGTCATCGTTACAAAAGGCACCGCCACCGCGCCCACAGGTCGAATAAAGAACAAAGAAAAAAACCGCAATTGTCATGCAGCACATAAACGCTATCTAATCGTACAAACTGGTGTGCTGCATTTCGCAGAAATGAGCGTACAGCTCAGCACTGCCCGAGAGGCGTGGGCCGCGTAACCGCCTACGGCCGTCCGCACCCAGTTCTACTACAGCATTGATTACATGGCGATCCCTGGGTCCCGTAGCCTTGCGTCACTGGAGGACTCGAGGTCGTCTCGCAACAACAAGCGAGAATCCACTGCCTGTAAGCTGAGATAACGCGCAGTGCAACAGAATGCACGATAACTCGCTAGATAAGTCCTATGGCATGCGCGGAGCTCGGAGGAAATTATGTTGCCAACCGTGACTAAGCACAACGTTAACCTCGAGCTTGGGGCACAGCGTACACATAAACAACCAGCATATCGCTGACCTCGATAAGGCAGTTAGCTTAGGTGAAGTGGCTGTTTGCTTGTTTCCGAAACCCGCAGCTGCCATAGTTAGACTCAGTCGTAGGACTATTCTCGACTGGCGAAAAAAAACCTGACAGACTGGTGGGTATGTTGAACGGTCTGTCTGTACTCTGCATAGATAATCACAAGAAAAAAAATATCACACGGTCCCTTGTGCATATGCCTAAGACTACTCGTAGGCGAAAGGCATCTTGTTCTTTTGCTTCTCAGTCTATTGTACTGATCTCCCCGTCCCCCGAAAGCTTTGTGCACCCAACGTGGTTTTGCATTGCGTCCGGGACTAGGGGCAGTGGAAGCTTCTGCACCTCACGTGGTTTTGCAGCGCCTCCGGGATCGGTCCACCGTTGACCAAGTGACGATGTCGTGTGATGACGCCATCGTGTGACGTCACATTATGCGACGTCACATTGACGTCATGGTGACATCATTATGATGACACAAATCTTGGCTACCTTTGACGTCATGACGGCGCGATAGGTAACGTCATAGGTGACGTCATCACGTGATGACGATTCTTTTGCGTCACTCGTGTTGATGCCGACGGTCAACTTTCGCGTTTCATGAGGCATCCAAGGCTTTCGCCTTAAAACGTTTAAAGTAAAGAGCTTGCGCTTGTGCGGCTGCCGCGCGCAACGGGCTTTACGGCTTCCATAAACGATTAATGTTCTGGGATCGATGTTCGCTGATTAGCGCCTGATCGCCGCTAATCTCAGCGGTGACTGCCCGATTGCGACGACTAAGTATAGAGGGCGACCCAGTTCTGCCGGGCCGCGCAACGGGGAACAAAACGTAACACTCAAGAGAGCGTACGGACAATCTCAACAGCGCAGGAACTCAGCGGAAATCTTAGAATGATGGTGCTCGGCTTTTGTGTCTATCCTGTGTTGCTGTGAGCAAAATAGGGGAGGAAATAGCGAATTCATCTTGAAGAAACCAGCAAAATAATATTAACGATACATCTTAGTACTAAATATCATGCAAACAAAAACTCACACGGTTCCTTACGCATTCGCCTAGGACGACTCGAAGGCGAAAGCCATCTTTTTCTTCTGAGTCGATGTCCTTCCCCGCGCTTCTCCGAGCGCTTTCAACACCTAACGTTGTTTTTTACAGCCGCTAGCGTCGTTGGCATTGCAAGCTTTTTGCACCTTACCTGGTTTAGCACTACCTCCGTGATCGTCCCAACTTTGAGCACGCGACGACGTCATGTGATGACGTCACCATGTGACGTCATGATGACGTCATAATTACGTCACAAAATTTGGCGCTCTGTGGCGTTATGGTGATGTCATATGGTGACGTCATCACGTGATGATGACTTTTTGCATCCCTCGTGTTGACGCCTCCGACGCGGGACGCCGATGCCTCGACGCCGGCGGTCAACTCTCGCGTTTGTTGAGGCATCTAAGGCTTTCGCCTTAATAATGTCGCCTGAAGTCAAGGTTTTACAGCGAAAGCTGTTATGAGATCACAACAAGGGCCGTTTTTGGCGCCGTATTTGTCCGCCGCCGCCGCCGCCGCCGGTGTCCGCAATCACTATCGCTCGAAATAAGAAAAAAAAAAACGAAATAAGAAAAATTTCCAGGATGGAACAAGGTTCAAACCTGGGCCCTCTGAGTGGGAGCCCAGTGTTCTACCTCAGAGCCTTGCTGGTGCTTGAAACTGCTTTGCAAAAAGACTCTATACAGTCTTCATCTCGGGAAGGAACCACATTAACATGTCTATTGTAGCGTGGTAGAAGAGTAAAATAACAACCACGTGTCACACAACGTGAATTCTGTAACCAGGCGGCACACAATGCGAATTGCGCAACGAGTGGGTTGTTGAATGCTTCCAAACCATTACGAAGGGCTCTGCCATATTTCTTCATCGTCATTAGCCACAGCATCAACAAAGTGCACATAATGCCTTACAGGTGTTTAGCAGGTACCACGGTTCTGCGCAGAATGACGAAAAATTGCATAGTGGCTGTTTCCCTTCTTCACAAAAATTATGATGATTTATAGCGTAGTGGGTTCCTCGCAGTGCACTTCTATTGGTTGCCAAGGAAGCCCATAAGCCTCCCATGATCCATTTCCTCAAGGTCTCAATAAGGTTAATTCCCTCTCTCTTAATCTTTCTTTCGTTAACGTATGTTATAAAGCGTGGTGGGAGAGTTCAATTATGACCGGGCGTCACACAATGCGAATTACGTAACTAGTGGGTCTTTTAAAGCTTCCAACCCATTACAGAGGGCTCAGCCACAATTCTTCATCGTCATCAACCGTCGAATCAACAAAGTGCACATGATGCCTTACATATGGAACCTCGCTTCTCCGCAGAATAAAGAATAATGTCGTGGTGGGTGCTTCCCAACTTCACAAAACTTATGATTTGGGCCATGGTGGGTACGTTGCTAGTGTAGTTGTATTAGTAGCCACAAGAGACTTTATAACGGGCTCTAGAAATGCCGTTCTTCGAGCTTTCGCTGTGACTGTGCTGCGCTTTCCGCGCAGGCCTGGCGTTTTTTTGAAGCTGGAGCAGGTCTTGCAAAACAAGGTTTTAAAACTGTATTTATGCTATAGTAGTACGACAGAAATATATCTTCAGAGGTCTACAGAGAAGTAGCAAATAGGGGTGTGTGAATAGTGAATTTTAGAACCGAGTTGAATACGAATCGAATAGTAATGACATCGAATCGAATGCGAAAACTAATCGAATACTCTTCGAATAATTTTCGAATAGTAAGGCGACCATTTTCGAAACTGCTCAAGAGTTCCATAACATTTTATTTGCAACAAATATTCACAAAGATTACAAAGAAACATTACGATTACTTTAACCGACAAGAACTACTACAATTATGTCAACTGAGGTAAGCTTGTACGCCTCAGCGACTTGAGAATTCGGAATATCTTGTAAATATGCTTTTAAATACAGCAGCGACTACAGTTTTCACCAGACTTTAAATAACACTGAGGCATGAGAATTACGGAATTTCTGCTCTCCTACGGGTGACCGTAGGAGAGGAGAAAGAGGGGGAAGCAAAGGAGAGGAGAGGGCGATACATATCACGTACTGTCGCAGCGCATTGTCTTTAGGGAGCCTTCATGTGTGCACGCCCCCTCCGTTTTTAAGACTGGTTACACACTACTACGACGGGGACGAACGGGTGCCGCTATAAGGAGCTTCGCCCCTAAAAAATGACCCATAGAGGAAAGAAAGATAACAAAGAAAAGGTAATCCCATTGCTAACCCTTAAGCATGGGAACGAGGCAGACCCACAGAAAGGCCGCGTAGCATTTGAACTCAAAGCCTTGAGCAATGCTACTTGAATTACTTTTGTTAGAGTAATTTCAAAGTAATTTCATTACTTTTCAAAACTAATAGTAATGCATTGTCATTACTTTCGGCCAGCTGTAAACTGTAATGTAATTGTATTGCATTTGAAAAAATTGTGGAAAAGTAATTTGTAATGTGGCCTAATTAGCCTTTAGGAGCAATTTAGCCAACTCTGCATATGTGCAATAGCAAGCGGAATATATATATATATATATATATATATATATATATATATATATATATATATATATATATATATATATATATATATGTATGTATGCTTTTTTTTTTCATGCGTGCCCACTGGTAATAGTCACCACTGAACAGCGAGTTTGCGCCAACCCGTGGACGACGCTTTAAGCGCGTCCGCGAGAGCCCCTCTTGTCGCTTTAGTCCTGCTCGTATGCCGCCATGTCAGCCTTTCTGAAGGATCGCTCCCGCTTACGCAGGTGCCGGGGACTCTGCAGCCGCACAAAGGCATTCCGGAAGTTATCAGTACATCCACGAGCCCTTCGAAGAGGGGTGTGTTAGGCTCGTGGCGTCCTCGTTTGGAAAAGAAAAGAAAAAATAAGAAAATACCGGGGGAGTACCTGTACTGATTATAAGTGCTATCTACGAGGCGGATAAGAGAGAGCGTACCTAGACCGTTTCCGAGAGGACTCGAGTGTTCGGCAAAATCAAACAATCGGAGTGGAATATTGCGGCTTTGCTCGAGGTGTGCGCAGTTCCTTTTTAGGGCGAAAGCCGAACAGTGCAAAAGCGAATGACGCCCTTGCATTTGGCAAGCACATTTTGTGTAGGAACCGGCGAGAATGGACCAGCATGATTGTTCGGCCAGATAGAGCCATTAGAACTTATCACTTAAGTCTAACGTTATTGTAAGAAGAGACGGGGGCCTTGTGGTTATGAAACTCTGCACATGTGGCTGAATAGCATGCCTTGTTCAATGAGCCTGAAAAGGAGCCCATAGGTTAACCCGAATTGACGAAACTAACGTGGCGAGAAACGCTATTTAATGAAGTGTTTCCTGAAATAACTCAGTTAAAAATGAAGTGATGCTATCCTTTTATTTTTGACGAAGACGGGTTTTTCTTCGCTCTAACGTTATTGCGTTAAAACATGTCGGTGCCGTAGTCACTGTCCTAGGTTCTTTTTGACGAGATTGCACGCCGCGTCCATGCACGGAACGGACTCAGCAGTCGTAGGGCTCTGACTTACCGGATGGCGCTATTCGCCGCGAGATCGGGCTACAGGTGGCAGCACCGTCGTCGCGCTAGTGTGGATAGGCGGTTGTCGGCGCGTATACAAACGTGCACAACAGCGCTTCGTTGTGAGCGATGTGACCCGATTTCCGGCAAACAAAATGCGTTGACTGCAGCTTTGTGGTAATATGTGCGCCCTTCATTCCCGAATTAATGCGCGAAGCGCGCCGAACGTTACAATTACTTGTGAGAGAAGCGCATTCTGCCAACGAACGGGTTGCTCGCCTTCGACGACAGTCGGCGTTTTCGCAATGGGTGACGTTTTCTTGTTGTTTTATTTGTACATGTTTAGCTTGTGTTCCACCTACTACGCGCCGCTGTATAGCGCGACTGAATAAACTATTTACTTCTTGTTCATTTGGGTGCCCCTCTACAAAAAGAAAGCCCGTATTCCTGCACGATGAGTTGAAGTAGCACTCTGTGCACTGCGTGCTCAAATATTCATTCGCATTTCTTATGCAATTCTCCACGAAATGTAGGACAGTTGATAAGTTTACTGAGGAAAGCAACGTGGCTGACAGCGCTTTAGCGCTATGGAGACGTTTAACACGCACACGCTTGTTTTTATTCCAGTAACAGAACACAAAGGTAACTGTACAGCACGGAAATTTCTTCGGTTGATTACTTGCACGACAGTAATGGAACAAAGGTCCGGTTATTTCACAGCACCAACGTACGTTTTTTCATACGAATAATGTCCGCTGCCTTCCGTACATCTAAACAACGCAACACAAACGCTCAAAATAATGTAAAGAAAAAAAGATGTGGCTTCGCGGGGAAATTACTACGACATAAATGTAAAGTACGCCGTTTGGATTATTTTGACCATGAGGGCTCTTTAACGCGGTCCCTAAACTAAGTACATGGGTGTTTTTGTATAAATTTCGCCACAAGTTAAAATTGCGCAAGGCAACTCAGTTTTGCGATTTCCGTGTCATTTCATTTTCTGTTCTTTTTAGGGGACAATATAAGTACCTAAGTGTCAGACGTGACTTAACAGAAATATTTCTCTCTAGTGAAACCAGGACAGTACACAACTAAAGCTCGTCGCGTAACGTATAAACAACACCTAAACCACAACGCTCAAGTACATGCGAGCCTTTTTTTTTTACCACCGTGCCGTTCAAAGGCTATATTCACATGACATTTAATACTTCTCATCTTTAGGGCAACGCCAAGTGCATTTTGCAGTGCGCTTGAACCACAGGGCGGCACCTACACTGATATGACTCTCGTGAACGGAGGGTACGACGACCACACACAGCACTCTCGACAAGTGCACTCTCTGATCTTATTACAGTACATATACAGCCGATCAAAGCCAAATGCTTCTTTACATCGTATTAGGCATACGTACGAGCGGTTAAAGTTGCACTAACGCAACGGAACAAACTGCGTTTTGAGGATCTGCATGACGTACGCGCACATGCAAACACAACGGGGCTAGCAGACGACACATGGAGCCATCCACACTAGGCGCGGTTCAGCCAGAAGCCACTAGGCGGCAACTCCGCTCGATCTCGCGGCCAAGAGCGACGGCGGTGGTTGCTTTCGTTATTTCGTGGTTCAGACAGGCAGCATTGGTCGTCTTTTCGCAACTTTCTCCTCGGCCTGCTCGCTCAATCACTGCATTCATTCTCCGCGTCTTTGCACATCGGTAGCCTGTTATAGCTTCAGGTACCCGTCTACCTGGCCTGCATTGGCCAGACATGGCACTCCCCATGTCCAGGCCGCCCTCGCGAACTTTTCACTCTTCCAGGTGTGACTGGAGGCAAAAACAATGCGGCGGCCACATTTGAGTACCGCTACGGAACAATTTTAGATTTTAAAGGAACAAAAAATATCTTATTCGATTTTGTGCATTTCATAATTTAGCGATATTATTTGAGCGTGACCACCACTTCGTTAAATCCAGTTTCAACTGTACTAACAAAATGTTTACTTGTGGTATTTTTCCTGAAAGTTGCACGAGAAAGAGGAAAGTGGTCTTTATACTGGTCAAACGTCAAGTCGTCCCCTTGAAACCGACACATTAGGTTCAGAAATGACGTCCTACGCGAAGGAGCATGGGTGTTGGTAGTGGACTAGCTAAGCCTAAGCGCTATTCCTTCTGGACTGCTCGTATGTCGTCATGTCAGTCTCTTTGAAAGATCGTTCCCACTTATGCATAGGTAATCGGGAACGATCCGTCATCATCACTATCCTATATGCTATAGTATGCATGCCAAGGAGTGTTCCTGCTTAGATTTTGAGCACGTTAATCTGAGAAAGTTGGCGAAACAACGGCTTGACGGACAGGCTCGCTTTATATTACGGACAGTGCTGCGTTCGTCCTGCGTATATGATTATAATAATTTTTTTCCTGTTTGGCATGACAAAGTCCTAGGCATTCTGCACAGAAGCAGTATTGGCTGAGGTTACGTCAGGAGTGCCGCAAGGGTCGGTACTTGGCCCTTTGCTCTTTTTTATTTATGTCAACGACATCAGTGATAAAACTTATTCTTCTGTAAGCAAGTTTGCACAACGACACTTAACTCATAAATTGAAATTCTCACATGACATGTACCCTTCATGAACAGGGATTGATCGCACAAAACATTTGCATGACCCTCATTACGTGTCTGCGGGAGTGTATCACGATCTAAAAGTGAAAGAAATATTCTCTAGAAGTGCTGTGCTCAACAAGTCGTTTTTCCCCCAAACAATTACAGCCTGTAATCGGCTACCCAGTGACATGGTGAAGATAAGTTCAAATGCCGCTTTTTTTCCAGGAGCTCCATGATGTAGTTGTAAAGTCTTGCCATGTTGTGATGTTATGGTATAAATATGATCATGTGGTATTTACTACGTAGCCTGTACTTTCTGTTGTGCACTTTATGTAATTACCCCCCCCCCCCCAACTGTAATGCCTATCACGGCACTGCGCGTATTTGATAAATAAATAAATAAATAAATCCTTTCCCTTTGGGGTATAAAAAATTGAAAATACTTTTGCAAGCAAGCAGAGCACTCGTGGCCAACTTTAAGCTTAGATCTCAATTTTCTATTTTGTTCGCGCATACCAGCCATAAATAATAAGAGATTAACAAATGAGGTTGGTCAATTTACTTGCGCCGTAGCAGGTGTTAAACACGTTTCTAACGCTTCTGGCGGAACGTGACGGTTTGCATAAGCATAGCTTTCGGTGTCCTTGGGAAGCCGCACTGAGAGTTTAACAAACTAGTGTCACGCAGCAAAGCAGAAAGACGGCAAATATTTATTTTTTAATCCGCACCGGACATGCTGAACACGAGGACGGCATTCCACGAGATTTTACTATGGAACAAAGGGACACTGTGCTTTCAGAATGCCCAACAATGTAGATATTGACCCGCCGACGAAAACGTCTGATCGATGACGATCGTAGCGCTTTTTGAGTGTACATAAGCGGCATTTACAGTATCTATACTTTTAGATGTGGCCTATGAGTCTGGCAGTTTTTTTGTGGAGCATTCATTCCAGTTACATTGTTTCGAGGGGTCTTCTATTTCTCTTCTATGTCGCATGCTTTTCTAGTTCTAGACACGGAAACATACCTTCTCCAGCGAAACTACTTTTGCGATCTTTCACCCTAACTCAAAGCAACACCTTGTGATTGACACGTCTTTTCACTGCAATAAAAGATATACTCAGCCGCATAGTACATACCCCCTTTTTTCGCAGCTCTTTTCGTCCCGTTTTTTTCCGATAAGGGTTCTCACGCATGTTTATTTTATTTTCGCTCATCAAAATTTAATAATCTATAACATGTGATCTCTTTTTCCATTGGCCTAAACACACTGTCTCACTGTGGCAAAGCTAGTTTCCCGAGTTCGCCAGCCATTGTTTTTATGTAGTCATTCCGCACTTTTCTTATCGGACACTGCCGTGGAATAGCAGCTTCTGCCTCATCAAACACTAGGTTGGCGACACTGAAATTTTCCTCGCTTTAAGCAAGTGAGCTGTTGCTGCCAAGATAAACTCAACAAACCCCCGCGACAGCACATCCGATACGTCTGCGGGAGCAATGGCTTTCGTTATATTCCCGTTTGTTTTTGCTTCTGGTTCTTTAGGTATTTCAACAATCATGTTTCGGCCTTGGTTTGAAATCGAATCCTTCGCTACGGCACATCCTATCACTCTTTGTGTGCAATCACTTTGTGTACAGGTATTTCAACAGTTGTGTTTCGGCCTGCGCTATGGAATTCATGGAACGCCTCGCTGTATAGCGGGCACTGCACTGAGACGTCCGTTCTCGCTAATCAGTACCATCCAGCATTCTACCCTGTTTCACGAGCCATTCTGTTTTTTTTTTCCTTTCTTTTATATTACATAGCTGTAGCAGCACACATGCTGGTTTCACGTTTTCTGAGGGGCACAAAGTCACTACTGGAGCAAAGCCGTAGGTAAAGCAGTGATAAACAGCATTGTTTTTCTCGATTGAGGTCAACGTAACGACTCTGACCGCGTTCTATTCTACCGAGCAATCTGCTATCAAAGTTAAAAAGCTGAGGTGAAATGTCTCTTCAGCGCACCTTTGTATTCAGCTAGGTGGGTTGGGCTTGTTTACAGTCACTGCCTTTGAACTACAATTCCGTTTTGCAAGTGAAGTTCTGATTTACTGCCTTACATTGAACCCAGCGCTTGTAGAGTGGTGTATTCTCTGTAATGTACGCGCAATCGCAGCGTGCCATCGTCTGCATTAACCCGTACTGTCCCGGACTTTGAAGTCAGCTGTTTTTCTCCTACTGTAACAACATTGCTCCTACCCCGCCAGGTCAAACCTTTCCTACAGTCAGCCCTTAGGTATGTTGATTTGATGTCGCGAACGGGGCAATATTAGCGGAAAGGCTTTAATACCTTTATTTTATGGTTTTTTGACGTGGGTTTCGCGTAATTGTTCCGTCTGAGCTTTCTGAACTGTGTGTTTTGTCACTTCGGGTCGAGACCGTGAGGTATAAAAGAATTTCCGTGACGCGAGGAATTCCCGTCCGTACAGTTTCGTCCTGAAGAATGCTAAGCGTTGTTACGACGGACGCATGTAATCCGTAATTATGGAGTTTTACCTGCCGAAACTGCGATATCATTATGAGGCACGCCTTGGCGAGTCACCCAAATGAACTGCAATTATACCTACAATAAAGTTTGTCTGCTTCTTCTTCTAGGGTGGGCTCCGCATTAATTTTGACCACCTGACATTCTTTAAAGGAGTCCTGACACAAAAATTTTCGCCCCGCGTTTTTTTTTTGCTGCAATGTGTTGCTGGGGGCCTGTTAGTAATAACACGGCACATCGTTTGCCGCAGCGCGCGACAGATAAATAATTACAAGCTCCTCATTACCGACACAGCCTCAGTTTCGGTTTGACAGAGCTCCAAAAACGACAAGCCGCCGGCTGCAACTATCACCACCTAGCGAGTGAAACGCTCGGCCACGTGAGCACACAGAACAGTGACGCATTTCCGCGCGGTCTGTCGTCGTCGGACTCATCGTCGTCTGATCGCGACGATTTTCTTGCGGCGGGGATGGAAGGAATTTTCGACGTGGCGAATCACTTCAGTTCGACCCGCTGGCGAGGAGCGATTTGTCGGGAAGCGCGTCAAAACAGAAATGGCGGCTACGACGTCATCATAACTTGTACCGGCTGCAACGGTTACGTAGAGGAAGTAGGGGGGGTCACCTCGGGTCACCTCCGAGGGTGCCAATGCATCAGGTGCGGCCTATAATGCTGGATCGCGCTCGCGAACTTCAATATTCATATAAAATACCTTCCAAGCTTTATTCGCTGTCGATATTTGGCAGATGGTACACGCACGTACACGGTAATCGACCAAGCAGGCTGTCTCGGCCGCGAAATTTTGTGTCAGTACCCCTTTAACGTGCGCTTAAATCTAAGCACACGGGTGTTCCCCAATTTCGCCTCAATCGAAATGGCAGGAACGGGAATCGAACCCGTGTCCTTCAGCTTAGCAGAGCGACACGTTATCTGCTCTATGAATGCTTGCACATCAACTTTGACATGTTTACATCGGTATTCGTATTGTTATTGAACTTTGTTTTATATATTTTATATACGTACTCTCAAAAGGTTAAGCATCTAACAAGATCTTTGTTTTATTTGCTCGTTTACTTATTGAATGCACCAACATGCCCACTCAAATATATGTGTAATTGCCTACAAGGCTGCCCATGTTGTCAGAAAGATTTACACGAATAAATAAGCATGAAATTAAATCATATTGCGTGAAGCTTGCTAAAATTTCTAAAAATATAAATTTATGGCATGCATGTTATCAAAGACAGTAAAAATTGGGTAAACTACAGAGCTAGTTCCTTAAAAATATTACAGAGGGTAATATTTTGCAGAAAAAACGAGTTTGCTCTTCGCTATTGTCCTTTTCGTAGGTTGTTAATAGAAGTTCAATATAAATGAAGAAAAAAGAAACCACAGCATGTGGTACTGCTTGTCTATAGCAAATATGTCCGAAATGATTTTAGCAGGCGGCCGTGAATATTACATGAATAATCTGTGCTTGATTCCGTTCGACAAGGACTATAAATTTGCCTAGTTCGTATTTAGTGCCTGACATGTTTACTGCTAATGGAAAAAGAGAAAATGAAGAATGAAAACACGAATAATGACACGGACCACAATTTCGTTAGCTGCAAATATGACGCACAATTAACATTCAAATACCTGTTCCATGGAGCAGGCGATCACGTCTGTGTGCCTCTCCCGCGCTTTAATTTACATCTTATAAGCTGTTTTCTCGCAGCTGGTACGCCATTTAGATTAGTAGAGGGTGTTCTTGTTGTTGTTGAGTAGAGGGTGTTCTTGTTGTTGACCCTAATTAATGAACCAGAAATTGTTACTGAGTACAGCTTGACATTGGTATGTATCAGTGACATGCTAGTTAGGTTGGATAACCTCGCCTCGTCAAGAGGAGGAGTGATCCAAGCAGCAATGACGAGCCAATTTTATTCCTGGCATCGGTACATCGGTATGTGCGTACACGACATGTAAAACGCATATTTGCTTCAGACACATAGCTTAGTTTCGGTTTTCTTCATTTCGCATGTCTACGTGTATATCGAGGAACCTAACCAACGCATCTGCTTACGTATTATTACGAGTCGGCCTAGTTGGAATGAATTCATCCTAACTGTATTTACGCAGACACGCGGACGAAGAAGAGCACCACAAGGACGAGCGCTTACGCTTACGCATTTTTACAAGCACCTAACAGTTTGCCAAGTCATACAAACACGCCTAACCACTTTTCGAAGTACTCAACATTGTGGGGCAACTATACGACGTTTAATATATATAGAAGCCTCAGTATTCAAATATCTCATGATGTAATGTGGTTTTACATAAATATATTTTGGTACAGTCCGGTCTACTGTTTAAGGAAACACGCCGTCTGGTTTCTTTCATTGATTAATGATAAGATATAGTGCATGGACCCAAAGATAAATTCTGGTATGAGTGTGTAAATGTATAATGGTGTGCCTAATTAAGTGTGTCGACCACGACCTCTTAACACATGTGGTAAGAGAATTCATTTAATTAAGCTGCGTTTGTTAGCACCTTACTGTTCCTTTTAACACTGAACCGGACTGTATAAGCGTTTATATGTAAACGTATGTTACGTGTTACTAATCTCAGTGCATTTGCTTAACTAATAAAGATTTCGTGCTGACCGCCTCGATTATCGCGTCTGTAAAGCTTACGATTTGGCTCTTCCCAATTTTTGTTTGTTTGTTTGTTCGTTCGTTCGTTCGTTCGTTCGTTCGTTCGTTCGTTTCCAGATATATCCGGCAGATTTTTGGTGCTACTTTACATGCGTTGATAAGTAATGCCCTACAAAAATATCGAAATGCTGACCAAGCCGGGACAAATATATGAAAGTGCAAAACGAAATAGAACAGTAGAATAATGCTCTTCACACGATAAAGAGCAAACATAAAATAGATACGAGCAAAAGTAAGCTAACTTGAAAAACCATTGCTAGATTTGTTGTGCAATGATCACGGTGTAACGCCTGGTACATGCGTTCCTGAACGGGGCAAATGCTTATTTCGGTAATGACAAACAGCCGTACCTATACACTGCTTTCAAGTCGGGCAAGGAGCACGTATTCGTGGTCACGTCTACGCTTGTGTCAAGCTGCCTTACAGATTACTAAGGCGTTAACTGGTCGAGCGAGCGCGGGTTCTCTGTATTGACCTCCATTTGAGACGGAAACGGGTCTCGACCGTGTTCAGAGACGACCTGAATGCCGCCTTGGTCAAAACTTGCTGGACGTCCTTCAAGTGCGCGGTCAAAGAAAAGTGGTAGAGCCTTGGCAGAAGTGCGCGAAACTGAAGGATGATGGCACAGTGTGCGATCTGGTTGAAATGCGTGGTACTTGAAAAACTGCGCAAAGGGCGGCGCTGATAAACAGCGCTGTATATATCTTCTCTTTCTTGGCGCCGTCTTTGGTGCTGTTTTGCAACTACCGTGAAAGAAACTGCGCATTTGTCTTACATTCCTAGCCAACGCAAACATCATGGTACGTTTTAAGAGCCACTCATCTGGGAGCAGAAAACAAATGTTGGCAGCAATGCTTCTGCAAATGGCTCTTCATTTTAAACAGCTTCTGAACTTTACAGTTGTACGATATTCATGTTTTTGCCCTATCACAACGAACGTACTCAGCTAGGGCGGAAGAACTAGATTGGTAAAATGACATTAGGGTGAGACATTTAAGGCGCTGCATCTATACATTGAGTTGCGAGCATTGCGTGTTGTTTTAAAGTGTGTGTATTTAACATGTAGAGGTGATCAAATAAATTACAATCTGCAGGAAAGAAATTCGTTGCGATATAACCTAAAAAATGAGGTTTATGATTGCACATAGTGTGGCGAAGATGTGTCAAAGTGCCAGAACAGACCGATACCAAACTAAGAACACTGCATTACAAATAAGGTCAAAGCGTAGGAATCGAAACCAGATATACATTGTGCGTGTGATAGAAACAGATTAAAAGGTGCAAACCATGCGTGTACGGTAAGCATTAATATAGTGGACGCGTTGCGGTCAGCGCGGTACAGTGACGTAGGTGAAAATTACGGAAATTGAACGTAAAACGCGCAAAAAAAAACAAATGCAGCGCCTTAAACTCTTCTCCTATCAAGAAAGAACACACTGTAACTAGTTGTACTGACAGCTGTTCCTACGCGTTGACCTCAGTGACTGCTCTGTGGTTTTGTAATGACATTGAAGCTGTCTGCAGTCGAAGACCCCAAGTGTGTCATACATCTGATAATGTTTGTAACCTCGTCGGAAAAACACGGACTTTCTTTTTTTAACTGCTTCGTATTTTAATGCAGAATCAAGTCAGACTTCAGAAGAGCATATCTGATGCCCTGTAGATCGGCAGCACTTGAACTGTGCGATTCTCTGCAGTAACTGCCCTGCACGATTCATTCACATTTCTGTTGCTCACGACCGTCATTGTGACCGACAACGGTAAGTGACTTGCAACAAGTGCTTAATTCTCAGACTTCTTTTGTTGTTACATTATGCTGCACTGGTCCCTGGTGTCCGTTCTTTCTACGTTTGATTTCTATGATCGCCCGCGGCGCAGACAGATATATATAGTCCCACGTAATAGTAACAAGGATAAAATTAAATAACTAAGTTTCTGATATTGACGAACACGAGGCACCGTGTATATTCGCGCAAAGCCTGCAATATATCAATCGGCGAATCAGCTAAGGGGACCTACAGGTTGTAAAATAGAACGTTTGGGACTGGGGTATTGCGCGTAAAAACCATTACTTGATTATGAGGCACGTCGTAGTAGGGGAGATACCAAATCAATTCTCGCTACCGAACGTTGTTTAGCGTGCTACTTAATCTGAGTGCACGGATGTTCTTGTATTTCGGCCCAACAACTACGTATTTTAAGAGTAAAAAAAGCAACAAATATCAGAATTCGACGAACATGCTCGTACTAATTCTAAAGCGAGGAACACTGATGCATTTTGCAGCACAATAGGTTATATGACTAGTGGAATTGGCCAGTAGAAGAAGCTATAAGGGGAATGGATCCAGGGGTCTCATTTTCGTTAGACGCACAACGACTTTCGAAAAATCAAACCATTGCAACGATTTCGCGTAAACGGTAAGTTAACTCATGTTAACTTATCAAGATTTTCAGGCTATGAGTGCTCGATAGATGCAGTTTATAGAGCTACATTACATCTTCTTAGTCCTGGTAGGTTGAACGAGCAGGAGAAAGTGCCTCAGACAGGCTGGCCGATGTTTCGACAGGAGGAGCTATCTTTGTCAAAGGCACCTTTTCATCCTTGGCATGTTAGATTTAAGGGGGTTAGTGTTGACGTCATGTCCAGTGGTGGCGCGTGTCGCCGTTGGTAATGGCCGTCTGGAAAGAGCAAACAGGAAAGGAGATCAGCATGACCATTCCATGTGCATCTCTTTTTGAGTTTCCACAGATTTGTCATCTTCGTCGGTTTTCTTGGTACAAAATCTGAGCTCATAAATCAAAATTAATTTGCCTAATATGGCTATATCTCACCTTTTTGTTTATAAACACAGTTGATGTGATTCAGAATGGTCCGACTGTTTTATCATAAAATCATTTCCGCATTTTGTATTTATTAGAATATAAAATTATGAACCCACTTTCATACTCTAGAATTTTGGCGTCATACCTGCAGGGAAAATTTCGAAAGTGATAAAATAATTTACTCCATAGAGGCGAAATTCTGCCACGCCTTTTACCAGGCGGTCGCTACTAATTTCGACATGACGAACAAAATGTGTAGAAGCTCTTTCAACGTCGTGCTTTCTTATTAGGTGGCTAGCGACCAGCAAAGACCATGAGTACGACTTCGCTACTCCTAAGAACACCTTGCAGCGTCTTTGAGGCCATCATAACGTATTTTGACCGCGTCCACAAGCGCCTCATTCGAACTTTATTGTGTTTTCTCCAAAGTACGTCCGCGTGCGCGTCCTTTTCGCCCACGGAACTGGCACAACAAAAACTCATATGCGCAGTTGACGCCGCTGTACCGACGTGATCAGAGTCGCGTAGCCGGCTGGCTTCCTGGCTCTCCCAGTGCCACTGCTTCTTCGCGCCGTCGTCAATGTGGCGAGTGGAAGCTGCCCCGTCTCCTCCTTTTTTATCGCCCCTCGTCCGTGTAGCAGAAAGCGGTATGACAGCGCCGCCTTGTGAGGCAAAAGAGTCCCAGTTATGTTTCCTTAAACGGAGAGGAAGTAGTCTGGTTTTTCACTTCCCGCTTCATCCGTGAAAAAAAAAAAATCAAAGTGAGCAGTTGACGTACGCGTACGAACTGCTCTTGCTCTGACCAGCTATTGCGGCAAGCAGCTGACTCTTTCACGGTGTTCTGAACTATTTCTGGTTATCCGTCTATCATTTTTCAAACTAGTCTGTACACGAAGGCCCGCTATCGTGCGCTTGGGGTTCAGCTTTCGAGCCATCTTCATTTGGACGGCGGGTATTGTGTGCTATGATGCATACTGGAAGCCACGAAACATCTGTTCCCAATTACCGCTGAGCATACGAAACGTGTGCCGGAAGGAGTAACACGCAGTGCTACACTTATTTCAAATACAGCGTACGGCTACTCCGTTTGCAAAAGAAACACTTCTCTGAAATCTCTCACCCGCTGCCCACCGCGCCTAGGCGCGAAGCCCTCGTGCGTTTGACTTCTCGCATGTGTGAGCGGGCTTCCCTTACTCACTCGGCAGGACGCCTGGCGGCGGAGCTTGCAACCAATATTTACGTCACTGGGAGCGCCCAAGGACGGTCGAGTTTCAAAGCAGGCGGCGGCACGGCTGAGAACAGACGATAAACACGCGGCGTGCATGAGACGCTTACCTCGGGAGGCCGGAGAGCAATCGAGATGCAAGGTACGTGTGTTCTGATCTTTAATATAACTTGACAGTCGTCCCGAACCAAGCCATCACATGAGAGATTGCCCTGATTGAGAAATTTTGCTGCAACAACATCCGTACTCGTATTTGAATTGTCCTAGATATAGGTAAAAATGAAAGAATGGCAGAGAGGTCACTATAGGGTGGGGAAAGGGGTAAGAAATGTGGAACAGGATCGAAGAGGCCTGTTATTAACAGGCGTAGGTTTACAATATTACATAAACAGTAGAATTAAGCTGATGGTCGTTAGCAGCGGACGTTATTGTTATTTATTCCGAATGACTTGGATATAGAATAGTCAGGGGGTTTAAGAGGGCCACTTTCCTAGACGGCATGACGTTATGATGGCGGAAATTTAATCAAGTATATAATGCAACCGACTGTCATGTGTTGGTGTACTGATCAAGCATAGCGCATACTTTAGGCATGGCCTGCTTGTACATACCAGAAAGTGTCATGCTCAATCTTTTTCTCTCCTTCTCAAGGAGGCCGGGCAAACTTGTGTAAAGCAGCGTCAGTCACTCTTCTCTCAGTACGGCTGAGGAATTATTCAGCATCGCTAAATCGCTATTAAGGCGTTCTTATCGAAATAACTACACATCTTACCAGTACAACAATCAGTGTAATTTTTGAGCTATAGTACGGTGATGCGAATTCTTCCAGCATTTTTTAAGGCCATTTAAGCAGAGTAGCGCACTTCTCTTCCCACTCCCATCTCCTCCTTTTTCCCTCGCAATTTGTTATAACACAGGTGAAATGGCACGCGAAGAAACATATAAAAACCATGCAGTATGCTCATGCCGCACGCTGTCAAATGTTCGGGCGCACATGGTGAGGCGTGAGGCCATAGATTTAATCAGTTTGTTTACAAAAGCGGAGCGTCGCCAGCCGGCGGATAGGCGAGGCCAATGGGAGAGAGAGAGGGGGCCATCTCGGAAGCTCTCCGTCGTCCGTCCTATCAGCTAGGCTCTAGGGCGCGATAGCAACGCGTCGAGTGGGCACAGCGACGTTGGGAAGAGAACAGCCACGATGACAACTCCATCCCGCAAATTTAAATTTTCAAGCTGAATGAAATGAAATGCGCTAGGAAAGCCGTTGCAGCAGCTTTTCAGTTCACACACACGATTCAATAGGCAACGCAGCTGTAGCTTAAAAGCGATAGAGGGGGGAAAAAGGCCACTTGGCATGAGTTATGTTTTTGTTGAAATTTGAAACAATGTTAAGATGACGGTACACGAAAGAGAGTTGTTCTGAGAGTTGTCTTTAAAATGTTTGATCGGTGGTCTAGCTTTTCTTTTTCGTTCGTGTCCTCAGGCTTTTGCAAAGCTGCTTGACAGCGTTTAAGGAAATACAATCAATACAATGAATGAGAGGACACTAATTTCCAGTGGCCTTTACAGTACTTACGAGGTGGCCAATCTGTAATCTGTGTCGCTTCGTCAGCAGCAAATGCATGCTTAAACGGGGAAAGTTGACAGCTTACACCAGAAGTTTAGAGACCTCGCCATCTGCTTTTAGGCATCTCACTTGCTGTTGACCATGTCAACCAAGACGCGGCTGCTGCTGTAGGCCGCTGTCAAAGCAATGCGCTCTCCTGAATTTTGTGACTATCCAGTCAGTGTCGCCTCAGTCAGCGCGGTCATATTGCTTGACAGTGTTGAGTGGGCATGGGCGAGGATTCCGATTTAAGTGCAGGTTTTTATATTCTGAACGCATAATGATTTCTTTGAAGTTTACGCAACGCATCCTTAACTCCACTTTTCAACAAACGTTTAAGGAAAGTAGACCTTACAACACAGTAGATGAAAATAACAAAATTTTGTACACTGTAAACTAGGTCTCATCGTTTTGTTATATCTTTTTTTTAAAAGCAGTTCGAATGTACCTTCAGCATAATTTACATGTTATTCAGACCCCCTCCTCCGACCCCCTCACACTCAGGCACCATACACGTATGCATATGATTAGAAAGCTCACGGAAGGTCACTTGTCTGATGCGCAGAACCGTTACAAATAAAACTACAAGCGATATTGTTAACACTTCACGTCGAAACAGAACACAACTTAGAATGCAGTACTTAGAATTCAAACTTCAAGCGACGAAACCTCTTAACTAAAATCACAGCAGGTATCACATATTTTCTGTCTGGCATACTCTGCCACTCCTTCTTGCTCGTCTTTTTTTTTTTTTTTTGATGCTGCCAAGCAGTTTTAACGCCCTGTGAATCGCAAAAGAGCACGAAGCCCAAGTGGCGTTGTCAATATTGACACCAGTCAGTGTGCATTCGACATTAAAGACAATCTCAACACCTAGCACATGTCACGTTATGAAGTTGCTATGAAGGGATGAGCAGACAACTTTCGCAATGTCTTCGTGCAGGTTGGAGAAGCGAGCGCAGCACCATATGCGTTCTGTCACCGGGGGTCGAAGTGGGTCGCTGACCTAAACGTGAAGGGTTCGCGTTTGTACACACGCAGTGCCAAGAACAACACTCTAAACTGGTACTACGGGTTATCGCGCTGCCCATTTCTCTATCTTTACTTTTGTTCTTGCGCCTCGAAGCTTTTGTTGGGGAAAAATAGGTCCGCCTCCTTATCCAGAGAAGCGAGGACTCTCGACGAACAGGTTCAACGTACTCCGTCGACGCTTTGTGCAGAACGAGCTAGAAAGGCGAATATGCATTAGGGATGTTTAAGCTAACCGCCTTGAATTACTACAGCTTGCGACTGTAGAAATATTAGAGGGCTTTTGAGACGCGAAACAAAACGTTCTTAAAGGAAATGTAGTGGACCTCTTACACAACCCATCAAGCACAGACAAGCTCATATAAAGTGATGAATGTGAGTCATGTTATGAAAATTCGCTAGGACGACATTTTTTTTCTTCGGTCACGTATAATTAAATATGGTTGATGTTTCGGGGTACGTTTTGACTTAAAACATGCATGTAACTACAAATAATAATAATAATAATAATAATAATAATAATAATAATAATAATAATAATAATAATAATAATAATAATAATAATAATAATAATAATAATAATAATAATTGTTGGGGTTTTACGTCCCAAAACCACGATATGATTACGAGAGGCCGTAGTGGGGCTTCGGAAATTTCGGCCATCTGGGGTTATTTAACGTCCACTGAATATGAGCGCCCGGGCCTCTAGCATTTCGCCTCCATCGAAATGGGGCCGCCGCGGCCGGGATTCGGTCCCGCTACCATAGGGCAGTGTTGGCGGTAACGCGTTACAAGTAACGGCGTTACCGGTAACGCGTTACTTTTTTCGGTAACTTAGTAACGTACTCGTTACTATTTAGGAACTGTAACGGGTAACGTACTTACGTTAACATTTTTCGGTAACGTGAGGTGTCACGTTAGTCGTTACTTTTTTTTCCAATTATCCAGGAAGTTTTACACAAAATTCCCTCGTCTCATAAGCGCCACAACTTCAGAGCTCGCCCCGACGCTCTACTGTCGCAGCAGACTGTTGGGCGAGTTGGTAATTCATGATGAATGAAAATAGCGCGAAAAAACGTAGGACGAGGCGAAGAAGGCTACAGCACAAGCGCATGTGCTGTAGCCTTCTTCTTCTCGTCCTTCCTTTTCTCGCGCTATTTTCATTCATCAGGCTTTAAGAGTACCATCCAATGCGTCCTTCGAGTGCCTATTTAGTGTAGGTGCGGACTTATTCATTAAGAAGAGAGGCAATCTGTCTGATGACAGCTTTGAATTGCAGCTGTTGTTATTTGTTAGAAGAAGCTGTAGTTATTAGAAAATTCTCCTTGCAATAATCTAGCGATGGTTATCAACTTTGTTTTCAAAATGAAATTTGCTTCTTTCTATCGGCAACTGCGGGTAAACGTTTCTATAGTTACCCAATTTTTCAGCGAACGAAGCTGACCTTGAACACCTTCATATAAACGCTCGCAATATTTGAGGGAAGTATAACGATTTTTAAAGGGGAAAAATGCATATATGCGCAACTCTTTTTTTCCCAAAAAATAAGCCGTTTAAGTATTTCTTTATGACTATTTGATCATCTGTCTTGTTAGTAGAAGCCCAACGTCAGAATTACTGTAAATTTGTTGAGAGTTGTGGCATTTTATTTAAGGACAGCGTTGATGATAAAACCTAATTTTGTGTTTAACGTCACACTGAGAAAATGGATTTACGATGTGCCACACAGTTAGCAGCCATCACATGTAACTGTAAAGATGACTTTAGGTCACTCCACTATTTCCAAGCACTGGCGTTGCCGGGGAAAGGGGGAGGTTGGGGGTTCAATCTTCCTCACCCCCCTCCCCTCCACCCGAAATCTTTCAATTTTTCATGTGTATACGTACAGGCACACATACAAACCCACGCACAACCAGACATAAGGTATGGCTTAACGCCCCCCTCGCCACCCCGCAAAAATTTCTGGCTACACTACTGTTGCCATGGTACGACACACTTGTGCAACCTATTCTCGTTAAATCGGTACTTTGGGCAAAAATTGTCGTTTGTGATAGAAGTTTTGTGTTAATTATAAATATCAGCTTTGTAAAACTTTTATTTGGGGCTCCTACAGTGGAAATGCGCTGAAAAAAAATTTCTGACCATAGAGTAACGGCAGAAGTAACGTCCGTTACTTTTTAGGGTAACTGTAACGGTAACGCGTTACCTTTTGTAAGAGGTAACGTAGGGCGGTAACGCGTTCCTTTTTAGTTAGCGTAACGAGTAACGTATTTAGTTACTTTTTTTCGGTAACGCCTACAACACTGCCATAGGGTCAGCAGTCAAGCTCCATAATCAATAGACCACCGTGGCGGGGTTTACACAAAAGAATCAGGCTGTCGAAGAAAGCATCACAAACCCACAATGACATTCTTCGCAAACGGCACCTGCGAACGGCCCTCAACAAAGAACAGAGAACAGCCTCCCCCCCACCGCCCTTTCCCACTCTCCCTTACGTAACCAGTCACGTTCTTTCATGCAGCTTGCCGAAGGCTTCTATTTTCGGGCCTAACTCACGGCCGTGGTCTACTCAGAAATGCTGCTGCACGCACTGGAGGTAAGAATCGTACTCACTTCAATTTCATTTGCACTCGGTTTATGTTTCAATTCCAATGCTGTGACCTTTTACAAAAATACTCACATGTGGAGCTTGCATTTTATGTACAATAGGAGACAGGCACGTAGCCAGGATTTTTTTTCGGGGGGGGCTGAGGCCTAATTGTTCGAAAGAAAGAATTCCATGGCAAAAATAAAACAAAAGTTGCCCGGGAATATAGAAGGCAGGACGAATTTCGGGGGAGGGGGGGGGGCGGGCCCCCCGGGCCCCTCCCCCCCACCCCTTGCCTACGTGCCTGATAGGAGAGCTTCCGTTGTGAATTATTCAACATTAAGCGGTAGTGGAAGGACACGAACAGCGTACAAACGAGTTCCTGTCGTGTTTACTTGCTGAAATCCTTCAGCAGTGAGGGGACTCGGTTTGATATGCGTCCAACCAGATATTTAATCAGAAGATGAGGGCCAAAAATTATTCAACGGTCTCAAGCATACAGAAACAGTTTTTTTACTGTTTACTGTGCAAGAGCTGCGCATGCGAGGTCACCAGGGTCGCCAAATATGTTTTCCCTGAAATCCAGATGTGTGTTGGAATGGGCTATAGTTGGTACGTTATTTTTAAAGTAGAATTGAGCGGAGCTTCAAACAGGAAGTGAGGACGGCAGACACGGCGCTGACAAACAACTACCGTCTATTGCAATTCAACTGCAATGTACAGAAAGTAAGCTCTGCGCTGACGACACAACCAAATCCAGGAAATAGAAAATAAAGAGCACCGGCAAAAATAAAGAAAAAAAAGAAAGAAAGACAGAGCAACGTGCTCGTGAGATATGTGACGCATTTCACTTTATCCAACATGGTGATACCTGCGTTAGCGTGCCTTCTGTGTGTACACAAAGCTGCGAGATAAGCTATTCATCGAAAGGGACAGCTTGCCGAGCTGTCACTTGAGGTGGCTTTGTTAAAATTTGGTTCGTTTTTGTAGCCTGCGCTGCGATGAACAGTGGTTCGTCGACGCCGACATCTATCGCCCTCACTTCGTGCTGTCTGAAGCGCTGTTCGATTTCGTTTTAGTAATGGGCTGACCTTAAGGCTCGATTCTTGGGCGTGAGGTAGAAAATGAATGTCCTGCGCGCAGGAACCGGCGTTCGCGCAATTACGTCGGATTTGGCCGAGATGGACGACGAGGAGAACGTTCCCAAGCCCGTCATTCGTGACGTGCGCAAGGTGAACGACACCACCCTGTGCGTCACATTCTCCGATGACACCAAGTGCCAGTTCAACAGCGTCTGGGTAAGTGACGCGCAGAGGCGATCCGATTGCTGATGTCTGTTTCGTTTGTGGCGAATACAAAGCGAGTTTATTCCTTAGCGAAGCTCGTACTTTTCTTACGAGTATCGGGGTGAGTGACGCTCAGATGCGATACACCACAATGACAATACACCACACAGGCACACTTTTGGGAAAGGGCACGTATTGTCACGTATTGTCACCGGAATGTCTCTCCATGCATTTGCTCTGTTCACGTAGTTCTGTAGTAACTTTTAGCGCAACAAAACGACACGAGAAACACGAAGGGACACGGCGCTACTCTCAAGTGTGCCCTGTCGTTGTGTCATTTTGTTGCGCTAAAGTTTACTATGGATAAACACCAAATAGCACGTCAAAACAATGTGCTCGTGGTTCTGTACTTCGCGATGCGTGTGTGCATTAGCAATCTTGCATTTGTCACATGACATAGAACGTGCCACGTGTAGTGAAAGATAACGAAACTGATTTATTCCTACAGCTGCGTGACAGCTGTACGTGTTCGGCGTGCGTACACCCCGCAACGCGGCAGAAGCTGGTCAACAGCGTCAAGATCAACCCCAACATCCAGCCGCTGTCGTGGTCGGTCGAGGACGGAGAGAAGCTGGAGATCTGCTGGCCCCAGCAGCCATCGTCGCCGCCTCACTCCAGCACCTACTCCTGCGACTGGTGAGGCTCACAAACGTCCCTCTCGTAATGACTGTGACCAGGGCAAAGTGACTGTAGCGTTCGCGCCTAGTACAAAGAAAGAAAGAGCAGCGATAAAATTAAGCTAGATGCGCCTTGTCGATCACGCCGCTCACCTTCTTCTAAAGGTGAAGGAGGATTGTCAGTTATCAATTCTCCTTAAAACTCCCCGAGTAAACACAGAATGAAAGATAAAGATGTGTCGATAGACGTCAGACTCTGCCCAGGCGGCGCTGCGAAAAACACCGCCACCAGCGCCCTCATCGTAGCCCTGGCCCTAACTGGGTAGTGCAAAGAGAGCCGCCCGCAAGCGAATGTGCATAGGCCGCAATATAACCCTCCTCTTTCGTTGGTGTCGAGGCGCGGTTTCCTGAAAATCAAGGACCTGGAAAGCTTCTTCCGCCAATCCACGCTTCAGAAACAAAGGAAGCTGATCAAAGCGAACTGCGAGTACAACAAAATAAGTTTTAGTTATTCCCGCGCGCTGCAACTCGCAAGTACAAGCGAGCATCACACGACACCGAGTAAGCCCTCCGACATCCGTTCTCTAGAGCCTAAATGCGTTAAAATCGGGTATATACGTATGCCACAGCGATAAAGTACCTACATACACGATCAATTTACTTAGCTATGCATCTTACGATCAGTGGTACAAAACTCGGTTCATCAGGGGCGAATGGCCCCGGCGATTTTCGCCTTTTCAGTTGCATTCTCCCTTAATTCATTTCTCGCTTCCTGTGCATTGGAGTGTTTTATTACGCATCCTCAAATGGTCTCTTGATGGTCGTCTTCCGTTTGTATGTACTGCAAATGGGGATACGTGCGTGTCCACTTTCGCGGGGTACAACCAAAGGCAAAACCGTGGCCTCCGAGATAGCTACGGCAACCGCGGAGGACACGGGCGAAACAAACCTGAAGGGGGTCACGACCAACATTCTGCGATTTACTTGTATGACGCACGTGGTGTTAGCTAGTTAGAACCAGAACCCTGAGCCTTCAAAATGTACATACGTCTGCGATGCTGTGTTGTGACGACCAACTCGTCGCGGTGTGCGTATCACGCGTCTCCAATCTGCCTCTAGCTGCTCACTTCGTGTTACACGACAAGCACCGCGGTCAGAGCCTCTGCTGAGCTTCATAGTCAAGGTTACCACGGTTTTGCATCAGGGCTACGCAAAACAACAGCAGAGCCACACATTCATGCCACCGGCTGTGGAGAACGCGGGTACTTCGCTTACCGAACACGCTCGCAACGGCCCGTATCCAGCGCTCTCGCCTTTCTTCTTCGTACGACAACTATGGAAATCGGTAAAACTGAACGTTGTTTTTCAGTCTTTTACGTCCGTGGCAATTCACAACGCAACAGTGCGTCTTTTGCGGAGTTTCTTCGTAGCGTGCGGAGGGCTCTCGTCTGCTGCTGTTTTCGCCGTCGTTCAGGCGAATTATCCAGCAAGCACTTCACGACGGTTCGGTGGCGCGTCCGACTAGCGGAGAGCAATTCACAGCTCTCGTTCTGAGTGGTAAATGCGCAAACACACGCGACATTAAGCTCAATCGTTGTTTCGCACTCGCTAATTGCACCTGGTCCCATAGCAAACTATGCGAGAGAGTCGGTCTATGCACTACTCAATACTTCTCCGACAGGTGGCGCCACACATCTTGGAAACTCCAGAGTCTGACGTCTATGTCTCCCCGAACGGCGTACTGTAAACTACGTCACGCATGCGGGAACGAGCGCATGGAGAGGTGAGGAAGATAACCGCCTGAAAATGTGGTCGAACTATCTGTCGAACAAACGGATGGCGCTTGCGATTTTAGTGAACTGCGCGAGAAACGAAGATAAAATGCGAATGGTGGGCTTGTGTGGAACACTTTTTTATTTAGTTCACTCGGAATTATAAACTTACCGGCAATTATTCTGGACTGGTGAAGGTGACATAAGTTTGAAATCTACCATAATTACGGTAATAAGCGTTTGGAACATCGTCAGCATTTCGTGCTCAAACGAGCACACTATTTTAGTTTGTTTTCCAGGAAATGCAATTCATTACCAGTTACTGCGAGAATAAAACACTTTGTTTGTTTTAGATTAAACGGGGCTTTATATATTATCTACGTTTACTTCACGTCAACTTAACAAAATTTAAGTGATAGACACCGCCTCAATCTAGAAGCGTAGATATTTGGGCGAGGTGGTATCGTTTCATTTTGATTATTTGGTAGCGCAACACTAACAAATACGAAGAAAGAACGTACAAGAACTAGCACATACAAGGACAATGCGCTTGTCCTCATATGTTCTTCGCCTCTGTCAAAGTTGCGCTACGAAATGATCAAAATAGAACAGCCTTAATGTTGCTTTACTTGCAAACATTTATATTGAGGGTAATAACGTTGTACTACATACTAATAAAGATTCAGTACGTTCCACTAATGATCGACAGTGCATCAATATAACCTCACAAATTTCGCCTTCGACTAAGACACTATTTCACTGTGCTAAGTGCCTGCTGCTGTAACCTGCTGTAAAACTTATTTCGGTTTCCTATTCGCCACGGCCCTGAAGGCTTTACCAGTTCGGCAAGTTGTTCGAAAACAAAGATGGCGAGCCGACCGAGGTGTCCGACATGTTCTACACCAACACCAAGTCGTCGACGATCTTATGGAACCGTGATGAATTCGATGAAAATCCTCCAGAGTTGGACTACAAGACGTTCATGGAAGAACGCTCGGGTCTCAAGCAGATGGTCAAGAACCTCGTCAAGTACGGCATCTCCGTGCTCCACGGTAGGCAGCCCATTTTATGCCCTTTTTCTCATTCACTGCAACGACGTGTCGCAATGATTATTGTCCGGTCTACTATTGGCGTCAAATGAAACGCGAACAGCGGCAAGCATTAGCAATGGTATAATGCGCGTCATCCAGTCGTCACCGTGAAGAGGCGCACATGTGCGCAGTTCTGCCAAACCGCGGATTTGCGCGTATGTCAATGGTGATGACTGGAGGGCGGTCACTAAACCATTGCTAAAGGCCCGAACACACGTACGCGTTGCAGCGCGTCAACGCGTGACTGTTTGACGCGGCGCCGCGCCCTCACCCTATGGGGAGAGGGCGCGCGGCTACGCGAAGCTGCGCGCCCTCCCTCTCCATAGGGAGAGGGCGCGGCGCCGCGTCAAAACGTCACGCGTTGACGCGCTGCAACGCGGACGTGTGTTCGGGCCTTAACGCTTGCCGCTGTTCGCGTTTTATCTGACGCCGATAGCATATTCACAGACAAGTATCTGTAGTATCGCAGCGTTCGCCAAGATGTTCACACTAAATTCAGCTTTCAGCATAAGCTGTCTTGTCACTTAGAAAAAGAAAAAAAAAACGCCCTTTTACAGTTCCCGCACGCACACACACAAACACAAAAGCTCTGTACAATTTCTGCTCCACCAAGACCAAGGCAAAGGTGGGAACAAACAAATGAAAAGCAAACAAGTGGTAGGCGTCCAGACACGGCGACAAGAGAGAAGTAAGAACAACACAGATGCCGACTAACAACTGGGTTGTTAGTCGGCGTTTTTATCGTCCTGATTTCTTGCTTGTCGGCATTTTTGCACGTCTACCGTCTTTTATCATGAACTGGCATTAATGTGTATTTAGGGACGAGTCGCCAGGCTGTCTAAGGCAAGTAGCCCCCTTTTAGCAACGTTGTTTCTTTAGATAATGTTTAGTTTATTGTTGAGCAGCAAGTTTCTGCTCCCCCTTTTGAATGTGCTGAATGCAAGCGTACTTTCGGACGCGCCTCAAGGTTTACCGCGTCTTGTACGTTCTTAAACAAAAGAAATTATGACAGCGAAATTCTTGTGTCACATTCGATTTGTCCACCGGATCTTGTCACCTTGTCATCTCTTGAAATGTGGAGTGGGGGAAGAGGAAGGAAAGACAATAAAGTCAGGGAGACGTGCGTACGGTTTGCTATCCTACGCTGGGGGAAGGGCATTAAGGGATTAATATATTGGAAAGAGATAGAAATAAGTGAACGCACAGCAAAATCCGCGTGAGGTTAAACAACACTGGGATGTTCCATGCCCTCAAAAAAAAAAAAAAAGATTGGTTCGATCGCATCTTGACAACTTTATAGTAGTGGACTCGGGATCTCTGGCGTGTCACGTTCTACTGTAGATTGGAAAGAAGATGACTTTTAAGGGCTCGTTTTCCTTGGTTAGACACAATATTAATTATAACTAACAGGCAATAATCTCCACTTTACTTTCTTCACATTTATATCCCAATTACTACAAGTAACATCCCCTATACTTTCCTTGGCATTATTGTCTGTTAGTCCTCAATAATTTTGTGTCTAACAAAGAAAAACGAGCCCTTAAGTGTCATCTTCTTTCGTTCATTCATAGCGAGGGTCTCGTTCTGGCAGACTTGATGCATTCAGGTAGTATGCGAGGGATTATTGGTTAGTTTCCAGCTCGTAAAAAGACCACGTGCTACGTGACGCCAACAGGCAGAAAAAAGAGTGTTTTACACTCGCCACCATGGCTGCGATTGGCGCTGACTAGCACTCCTAGGTTTAAATGCACATATATAACCCATAAAGTGGACGGGAGGATGACTGCCGCCGTACCTCAGTGGTAGAGCATCGGACGCGTTATTCGAAGGTCGCAGGTTCGGAGGCTGCCGGCGGCAAGTTATCTTTTCGTGCACTTTACTTTCTTCACAATTATATTCTAAATACTACAAATAACATCCCCTATACTTTCCTTGGCTATATTTCTACTGTAGATAGTGACATATGCCTCGCATCATTACTGATGACAGATTAGGCGGGTCATGGTGCCTCTGGACATAGGACATCCAGTACCTATTGTAGAGACTGAGCATCCGGTGATTTGAGCTGCCGATGAACATGCGCGGAGTATTTTGAATACTTATGAGATTGGAGCCCTCTATAGTTTCCAGGGTATGTGCGCAGTTTGTGAATGTGACTTCATTTCATGACGCAGACGTTCCTCCTCACGAAGACGAGCTGGAGAAAGTTGCCTCCCGTATGGGCTACATTCGTGAAACCGGCATGGGACGGGTGTTTGACGCCACTTGTCAGCCGGACGCGCATAGGGGATCACGTTTCCATCAGCACACAGAGCTTCCCGACAGGGAGAGCGCTCCGGGTAAGATGTATCCGTTGGTCGTGCTCATTTGCACGCTGTTTCCTGCGGGCAATGCATTTAGTGTCTTCAGAGCTTGATGTTTTCATTTTAAGGCGAAAGCCATAGGTGCCTCATGGAACGCGAAAAGTGACCCTCGTCCTCAACACGAATGGTAGGAAAAAGAAATCTAACAAAGCAAGAAAGCAATCGGCGCGCCTCGTGACTCTTTGAGTCACAGAAGACGCCTAAAGGCCTGATCACACGTACGCGTTGCAGCGTGTCAGCGCTTGACTTTCTGACGCGGCACCGCGTCAAAAGGTCACACGCTGACACGCTACAACGCGTACGTGTGGTCAGGCCTTTACGTCAACTAAAAAAACTACAAAGTGAGGCAAGAAGTGATTGGCAGTAATTAAGAAGTAATGAAGAAGCAGACGAAAGTAGTTCAGAGTAATTGAAAGTAACTGAGAGTAATTGAAAATGACGTCGAAATAGTTGCGTGTGCACGTTGTACAGCAAAGTGAACTGCAGCAAACGAACTGTCCATTCTCATGCCATGTTACTTTATTTATTTGTTTCAGTTTGGTATATGTATTTCTTTACTTTTTGATTTTTGTTTTTTGGGGTAACTATTTCTTCTTTTCTTTTCTTGTTTTTTTTTTAGCTGCGGAACTTATAGAAATGAAGTAGCCGAGTGGATATAAACCTCAGCTTCTCCACAGCCAGTCAGTTAGAACAGAAGGGAACAGCACAGGCGTGAAAATAGTGCAGAAGTAACGACTTTCGCCGTCATCTTATCATGCGATAAGGGACACTGGGAGTTTTCAAAGCTTTACGTCCCTGAAGGGGCGCCACCGAGCTCGTAATTTACAAGAACGTTAATTTCCGCTCCTTTCGCCCTCTGCTCTCTCGTCACTGATAATGCCATGAGCACAAGGGTTCGTCATGCATCCAGCGGTGTTGTAAGCAAGAGGCTGGTTAACTTTTTCGTGGGCGCAATGGTCATTCTCTCTCGCGTTTACGGGTGTTCCGGACTCACCCCGTTACTTGCGCAAATATTGGTACTGGTGCATCTTAAGGATATTCACGCAATTGATCAGTCATCGTAAAAAAATAAAAACTACAATACTATTACAGCTTAAGTAGGAACTTGACACTGGACTTCATTTGTGCATAGCTTCTTTTTTTTTGCGTGATCTCCAAGGCAATTTTGGAATATTAGAAAACTTAGCCAATGCATATTAGCATAAGCCAACGATTTCATTAGAACTACATACGTTCCCAAAGGGCCTAACAGGAATTTGGAGCCTACAGTGTCTTTTGGTAGCCATCGAAGCAGTTTCTTGTCCCGCAGACCTGAAAAGCTGTCCGAGCACTTACATTTCCATAATTTGGTTCTAAGTGCTGACTGAACGTCTTGCATTCACTTCTATCAGAGCCACCGTTTTTTTTTGTTGTTGTTGTTTTCTTTGTTTGAGGTGGGACAGGATTCTCTGAGTCTTCGAAATTTTAAGATCTTGTTTTTGTCAAATGACAGATTTGCCCCGGTAACCTTTTCCAAACGATCGAATACGGGGCAAAGTACAACTTCTAACCCAGAATTAGATTCAACGCCTACAGACCGTTTTCCTGAGGACGCTGATATTTTTCGACCGCAGCGACGTCTATCATTTGTCACTTTTCGCTGGTACGTGCGATTGCGCATGAGGCTGCGCACCGTACCTGCTGTTGGAGAGGAACTTTAAATTTCTTGCATTTTTCGGGGGTACATGAACAAGTTTTCAGAATTAGAAAACCTTATATGACTTCTATGTGGCCGCGAAATCGAACAGCAACGGGCCCTGTGTCGCTGCCGCTGCTCGACGAGCAATGTGAATCAAATAGGAGACAAGTACGCGCACTGTTGGCATGCAACACACGTGCAATGTGTTCTGTATCTCAGGCTTCAGTGCGTCATCGCAAGGCTTCGTAACGCCGAGAGGGGCCGTGTAATTTTAGTGCCAGCGTTGGTAGGGGCGAGGAGGCAGCGCATTGGTGTCCGACGATGAGAAATAAATAGGTGTGGGAAACGGGCTGTTGAATCGCTGTTCGCACGGAGTCGACTACCACCCGGCATCCCGCATGTGACCGAAGGTGACCGGTCCTGTTACAGCGAAATCAGCGAGCACGAATCAGATGCAGGAGTCATACGACGCGCGCTTGCGCACATGCGTCCAACCCCCTCCATCCTCACCGACGCCTGAGCGCAGCAGCTGCCAGAGCCTATAACTTGACACACGCATTGATTTCAGAACGCCTACAAGCAGGCTATGTGTTTAACGTGCGCAAACGCTTTTGGCAATCCACAAGTGAGGCTCGCTTTTATCTGTTCCAAAGCGGTGCCGCTGGAACATCTTGCACCCACGATCTCTCCGTGGTCGGAGACCCGCTTCGAATCGCTTATCACGTGTCTTTCGCTTGCGAAAGCTATTTTCGCTTCCAAAAACAGCGCAACAGTAGCCCGTTGAACTTGAGGCATCCGCAATAACAACAGACAGACATGAAGCACGCTCGAATCACTCTAATTTGTATAGCACCGTTGTCGCTTCTGCGCAAAGCTGACGCTGGCATGCACGGCCATCCGCACCTACCAATGCGAGGAAGACGGCGACACAAAGGCTTCGTCGCTTACCCTCTCCCCCTCCCCTCCCCCTGCTTCTCTAGGAAAGCGGTCTATATAGATTGCAGTGTAGGGGAATCCATAAGCGTAGTGTACTTGCAGCAATAAAAGACAATAATTGTGGGGGTTTTGCGTCCCAAAACGATATGATTGTGAGGGACGCCGTAGTGGAGGGCTCCGAAAATTTTGACCCATCGGAGTTCTTTAATGTGGACCGAAATTTAAGTACACGGGCCTCTAGCATTTCGCCTCCATTTAAATGCGGTCGCCGCAGCCGGTATTCGATCGTCTATGTAGTTTGCAGCGTAGAGAAACCCATCACCGTGATATACACAAAGTGATGTAATACAACCACTTTGGCCAGCTAAATCTGTGTTGTAGTCATAGGCGTGCGCACAGGGGGGCGGGGGGCTGCCCCTCTAATCACCTAAAGGGGGGGGGGGGCGCAAAATCTGCCCCGTACATTGACCGTTCAAGTCACCTAAGAGGAGAGGGGGGGCGCAAAATCTGCCCCATACATTGACTTAGTAGGGTGAGGGGGCGCTGCGATGAACCTTTGCCCCCCCCCCCCTGATGGGGAACCCTGCACACGCCTGTGGTTGTAGTGTTAGTAGCAACAAACCGCCACAACTGCAGGCTTCTTGGAAAGCAAGCTGTATGCTGGAGAAAGCTGCGTGTGTAATAGGAGCAAGCTATCAGTAGCTTTCCCTGAGGCGTAGCCTCCGTGGTTCCGGAGTAATACAGACGAACTCCGCGGTTTTATAGTTGGCGCAGCGAAGGCTGCCGCTACCGAGAACGCTTGCGACGTTGGACGGAGGTCAAGGGTCCGCGGAGATGATGCTGCTGTTGACGACGAAGCGTTGACCTCAGGTGAATACGGCGCACGTGTAGCACGCACCGCACCTGGTTCCACTATAGCACGGCAGCACCCAAGCACCCACGGAGCATGAACTACTAGCCCACATAAGGCAAGAGGAATCACCGCGATCATAGGTTTCCCGGAGGGACATGTTTCAAAAGAAGTCAATGCTGGGCTTTACAGCACGTATATCTCTATTTGCACAATTTTGCACGAGGAGCCACAGATCCCAGATCTGACAAGATCCCACAGGAGCCCTCCTGCAGTTCTCGAAGGCAATAGAATTGAGCGACCGTCGGTGATACGCTGCACTGTGTGTGTTGTGGAATGTGTGCACTGGTGGTTTTCTTTCTCTCTCTCTCTCTCTCTTATAACCCTTTATTTATCTCCCCATGTGTAAGGTAGCGAACTGGACGTAGTCTAGTTAACTCCTTCTCTCTCTCTCTCTCTCTTGCACGTGGAATATCTGCACCTTTCGGTACGTATAGGAAAAAAAAAAGGAGAAGATAAGTCGGTGACGTTTTCATGCGTCATTAAGATGCGACTTAACCAACGTGCTGACAGTTAGGTTCGTCCAAAAGTGGTTTAAGGGCAGATTAAAGTGGAAAAATAAGTCAGTTTAGACTGATAAGTTAATCTTTAACAATGTTATCGCCGCTAATTTTGTTATCAAAGCTTTATTAATAAAAGAGAAAATGAAGCTCGGTTACAATATTGAAGTTAGCGCTAAAGCTTTGGCGTCTTTCCCATGTAGTTTCTCGAGTTTCGGACAATTTGGCTCAATAAAGTTATCCATCATTGCCACGTTAGGTCTCCGGCTCCCTTAGGACTAAACACAATACATTTTTTACGGATAAATTATGTAGGCACAAGCATGCGCTGTCAAAATCTATGACGTCACGACGAGTTCGTGCGGGCACCTTAAAGCGGTGTGTTTCCTTTTCTGCGTGATTTCTAGTTTAGCAATCGTGTTCTCGCGGTAGCAGCGGTGCTTCTGGTGTTGTATAAGGGTAATTTACTGATACTAAAAAGATTGTTTCTCTTTTTACTGTCTCCTTAGGAAAGGCTACCTTTTGGGCTAGTTGCTCTTGCACGCGTGTTGATGCAAGTTATTGCGAAAATTTGACTGCGCTTACAAGCACTGGGCATGTTTTTATTTAGCCCCTTCGTTAGCCATTATGAAATAGTGAAAAAAAAAGAGGGAAATATCAGCTTATGTAGAACACTTCAGCTCGAAACTAAAATATTTGTATTATTTGTACTGGAAAATTTCAATATTCGTATACATCTACAATCTATGTCTCCTTCCATTCTCCAGCGTGACTCAAGGTCGATTACAATTTCTTCTTAAACGAGTCAACGACTGTTGCAATCTACCAGCCTCTCTTGTGATCAATTTTAGTGCTGTTTTAGAAACACCCGACGACATGTAACGCTTTGCTGAAGCAAGTCGGTTGTGATGCGCACGTAGCGAATCATAGATAGAGGAGTCGTGACTGAGTTACCAAATGCCATTTCCATTTCACACAGGCGTCAAGCTGCTGCTGTGCCTTTCGTCGGACGTTCCCAAGCAGACGCTCAGTGGGACGCCTAGCAAAGGGAAGACCTTCTTCGTCGACGGCTTCTACATCGCCCAGTGGATGAAGTACAACCACCCAGAGTACTTCAGGTTGCTGGTGTCCACGCCGGTCACCTTTTCATACTACGACTCGAGGAGAGGTGTAAGTACGGCAGCATTGATGCACGGATCATTATTAGAGGCGCCAGCACTAAGTGACATTCTTGTTTCTCTTCCAACCACTTCCGGTCAAGAACTTACTTCCGGTTTTCTGAATATTCAGAAAAAGTCTCTTAAAACAGTAAAACTGGTCCGAAATCGATGTTTAGGTTCAAGTTAAGTGTTATATCAGATGCATATGATATCGAACCATAAGTTTACTTAAACTCAAGGCCAGTTAACTGTCAGGATAATTAATGAAAGCTAATTTAACGGGTTCATTCAAAGAGTAGGTGGTTTTCTTGTGAACAGTTGCGATCGTTGCGGCATCTGGCGGAGCAGATCTCAACCACGCGCTTATTTATACGTGGCCTCTGAGATCGGCCTCGGCAGTGCGACGAAAGGCAATGTTAACCCAAGGAGTACACCACGGCACACGAACGCCGAGGTGCGAGTGCCGCTAGCAGACACCTTAGTCAAGGATTAGGGTTGCCTCCATTTTTTTAACGTAGAATGTTTGCAAACAGATTAGGACCGCATTGTGTTCGCTGTCGTCACTAATAAGCTGTAATAAGCTAGGGGAATGGAGTCCAGTGATGTAGAACACTGTCAAGTTAGTGTGTGTCTATAGAGTAGGAGTGCTAAAGGTGACAAGACAAAAGAGCTTGTGGCGTTTCCCTGAGCACTGGTTTCTTTGGGACTGCTTCTATGAGTCCACCGGCCGCATGCTCAGTCTCCTCGGTGTCCGCAGGCTATTGCAAGCTGACACTGTAGTCCGGTTGTTAGTAGGAGTGCACTGATGCCGTCTCCTGCAGAAAAGGCACTCGAAGGAAAGTTCCTTTTTTAACGGTGTGCTCTCCAGTTAATTTGGTTTGCACAAAGTTACATCAGTTATCGAGGTAGAAACAGTAACAAAGGTGTTTTGTCACACCAGCTTGAGCAACACATGACACTCTGTGATTCTTGTGAGGAATAAAAAGAAGGAAAAAAGAAAAGAAACGCCGTTGCAAACACAGCCGTTTCCTCATTTTTGTGGGGTCTTCGTAAAACGTCCACTTTCTATTTTTCTTCGTAGGTGTGGCTTCGAGATACGTTTCCCATTATCAGGACAAATAATTTTGGGAAGATAAAGAAGATTCACTACAGCACATTCTCTATGAGGCCGCCGCTGCTGTCCTCTGGCGAAGCCACGAAGTTCTACGAGGCATACAGGTGACCACCTCTAAGACCACGCGACATTTTCTTGTTTTCTTTTGCTTCTTTCCTTTTTTACTTCTTCTTGCTTCTTTACTTCTTTTGCTGGCTTACTGCGTGCCACTAGCTTCACTGCTATGACACGTTGTGTTGTCTTGGGGAAGCACATGGTAAGCAATTTGTTTTTAACATGAACGTTCGCGAGCTTTTCAATCTCTGGTTACATCCAGCCGTAACCAGCTGAAAAACTAGAACCATTCTAAACCTGTCTGAACAGTTTCATAGCCAAGAGCAGCTTGCGTAATTCTCAAAAGGGATTCAACAGATACCTCTAGCCAGCGTTTCTACAAGAGATTTGTTTTCTTCAAGCGAAGAAGTCGAAGAGATGTCTCTCGAGCCAGCTTTTGAACAATGAAACTTTGTGACGAAGATGCAGGTATGCGACATGCAGGTTTGTCCAAAGGTTGACTCCAGTTATATTCTCTTTTTTTTGTATGACTGTGGAGCTTTTCAAACCCGTTTTTTTTTGTCTATTAGTTCTAAGGGTTTCAATTCTAAGGGTTCTAAGGTTCACTAGTTTCCTTATGGTCGTAGCACGTTGCTCTAGGAATCTCGTGAATTAATATTTTCGAACGATTTCCTTTTCCTTCCTTTCCTTTTTTTTTTTGTAAGAACGTTACCTGTTCAATCTGTGCAATGCATTTTCTCTTGCGTGTAACTATTATATGTGCAAATTGGTCCAAAAGTCAGATTTGTATGTGTTTAAGCCACGACTTCCCCAGTGTATTGAGAAAACTAGTCCGCGCCGACTCACTTTCTTTTATCTAACTGCACAAAAGTAGCACGTAGGCGTGACAATTGAATACCTCATGTGGTGGTTCGTTATTGTCATTCTCTCTTTTGTTTTCGCAATTAGTTCGATTCGGGGCGTAACGTTAAAGCCACTTTTGAAAAGGGATAAGTACCGCCATCTAGAAAGCGTGTCAGCAGCTTCTGTGGGAAATATGTGGCTTTGTTTCGCGGACAAAGAGAACGGCTGCAAGCGCTTACGGGAAGTCATTACTGTTCCCTTTTGCAGCTGTGCTATTGCACGGGCGTAGGTGTGCGACTAGCTTTTGCACATCTGCTTCGGTACAGGCAGCAGCATTCACTCAACAGCTGTAGACCGGATGTCGTTGTTTGCAGTCGCAGCAAATCCAAAAAAATCATTCGAAGGACGGCCATGTTAAGAGTGAAAACTTTTCATTTGACCGAACTTCGCCCTGCACAACAAAGCAAGCGATTGTCACACAAAAAAAATAAATACATCGGCGATCGTCGAGCAATACAGCATAGGTTTTTTACAATCCCTACTTACATGGCATTTACTACCTTTCGTGATAAATTGACGGTGGTCGCTAAAACTGTGTAGCCTTTCTACTCGTATCGCATGCAGAAAAAAAGGCGAGCTAACAACACTGTGGTGTAAAAGAGAGAGAGAGAGAGAGATGTTAATGAAAAGCTGGAGATGTTTGCCTGGCTGTTCGCCTGACGCTACTCCAAGTACTAAGTGACGATTATGAATATACAGTAATAAACGCATAACACATACAGCCACACAGGTTTACACAAGAGGGATATTGCAGTGAGAGCTGATATCGTGGGAAGTCGAAAGAATAATAGTACGGATACATCGTACCGCAAGAAAGTGAAATCAGTTAAATTATGTTTTTGCGTATGTAATAATATTGCACGCTGTAATTGGAGACTGCTCCACGTTACGTTGACGCGAAAACCGGGCATTCTATACTCCCACTAGCGCCGCACCGCATCGCCTGTGCGCATGTGCATTTGCTCAACTTATCGCAAAATCAAAACACCTAAACTGCTGCGCTCAGAATTCGCATTAGGCAGTATCGCAATCGTCGGTGAATTTTTTGCATTTCTGCTTGCAATGTATACATTTACGTTTGTATTTTCGGGCCGCTAGGCAGCACACCTTCCACTAAACAGTGTCATTGATTTGCTTGCTTACGACCGAATCTATTGGCTTGCACGCAGCACGTTCACCAAGCGCATGGAGGAGGAATCGTCACAGTACGCTTTCCACTTGGCGGCGGGAGACCTGGTGGCCTTTAACAACAGGCGTATCCTCCACGGCATGAAGGAGCAGGGTCCGGACCACAAGGACGTGTACGTTGCGACTGTCTTTACCTTAGTGCTTTTCAGAATGCCAGCCCACATCAGGCACTGTACTTCAATCGGTTTCATTAGGAGAACCTGAAGCCATAGCATAGTCACGGTGGTGTTAGCAGCGGTATTAGTGGTGGCAGTGGTAGTGGGGACAGCAGCGGTAGTAGTGGTAGTAGTTATAGTAGTGGTAGCGGTAGTAGCGGTAATATTGTTGGTGGCGGTAGTAGTAGCAGTAGCAGCAGCAGCAGCCGTAGTAGTATGAAACTTGGTTAAACTCTCAACTTATGAAGGACTGGGCAGCATCAGTAGTTACCACACTCGTCAAGCGGTGAAGCTAGGGTAATCATTTTAGCGTGCTTTCATGCTGGCAACTTTTGCGGATTTGCAGCATCAGTTATTACTTGGCATTGAAAAATTACTGCAAATGAAATTTTTAATAACCTCAGTTATGCCTCAGAGAATTCCTTGTGCATAAGTAAAGGTTTTTGCGCTCGGATCCATGACTATACACAAGAAGGCCGATACGCCATGCAGAACGACGCATCCTAGATTGAAAACAAGACTGCCGCGAAACTCGCTTCCAGGACACCGTGCCATACCGACAAAGATATCTGTAGCGATATCACTGGCAAGCGAGACGCTTATAGCATTAATGACTTCGTCACTATATGTCATTTGTAACGGAAACGTCGGTCCATTCTTGATGCCGTAATTCCTGGCTTCTAAGGTTCATACTTCGATGATGAAACCCGCGTTCGGCTGTGGAAGCTTCGTGCCTATCTATGTGAAGTCGTGAACACGCGTAGTGTGGCCTTTATTTATCGTTAACAAAAAAACACGAAAAGTCCTCAAAACAACGTGTTATTCTTTATTCCTTTGTGTAATTCTTACTTGTACAAAGCGCAAACTTACAACCATGTCTAGCCCCTCACACGTAAGCACCGTGACTATTTTTTTTTTTTTGTCCTCAGGGAGTTCTCAGTCGTCACGCAGCACCATTGCAACGCCACTTTGACGAACATCGCTTAAATTCGTCCCAAAGCGATAATAACCATGTGAAATGACAATGGTTGAAGTAAGGTTCAAAGCTTTAGTACGATATTTTTCTCAACTCACGCTGATCGAGAGACAGGAATGCTTAGGAATGGGCGCTTGTAAGGAGTCCTTTAAGGTCGAATGTCATGCTGCTGGATTCCTTACAAGTTTTATATTGCACTACTAACCTTTGTACCGAGACTACTGTAGCGCCCAAGTGCGGCGAGAGTACATAGTCCTGTAACGCTCTCACGTGTCCGCTCTCAGCGATTCTCATCTGTCTCTGTTAAGGTAGAGTCAACTGGAATGGTTTTGCTTTAATAACGTTTGAAATTTCATGGTGAACATTCTCGCGATAACGTTAGTGACCGCAAAACAAGGATGCACAAAGTTAGCTACAATGTCATTCTTTGTTTCCTTTACATGATTATACATGGCCGCTCAAATGCCATATTCAGGGTACTCTTAAATGTATAGTGGGACGTTGTATCTGTGATTGCATTTGGATTTTAAGGGATTTTTCTACGTTAACCTCAAACCTGGTTATTATCCAACGTGCTGATCACTTCGTCAAAGCAGGTGTCGGGCTGTTACGAGTATATTGTACTGAGATATAATTCGTATTACTAACGGTATCTCGATATGCGTTTCAGGATTCTGAGGGGTTGCTACATGGACATGGACGAAATTGCTTCCTTGTACGAGAAAATGAGGAGGGACGACGACCCTTGAGTTTAACATAAGATCGCTGCTGGGAACTGCGCTTCAAGGCTACCCGTTCAAGGAGCGCACGATAACACTTCTCAGCTTTTGTACATAGCACTCTCCAATATGCAAGCACGCAAACGTGACGCGAGTCATTCGTTAATAAACTTATGGCGTACTACGTTCACTGTGTGTCGCTGGTCCATTGCATGCTGCCGGTCGCCACCAAGATAGTAAGATGATTGTTGTCACTGATGTTTGGCGTAGCCGAAAGCAGAAACAGTTGCTGAGTGAACATTCTCGTTAGCACAAGCAGGTAAGTTCCTTCAGAAACTATCGGTATTTCGGGAAGACTGCGTTAGCTGCCTTGGAATTGTCCAGAGTTCTACTGAGCGGCATTTCATGGAGGACGTCCGAAGGACCAAGCCAGGACAAACGCATTCGAGATTCACAAAGAGAGCGGCGTGATATATCACTCGATCACGAGACTTCATAACAGTGAGACACACTGCCTGCAGTATCGGCACAATTTCTATCGCAATAATGGAGAGATAGTGCCAGTTTTTATTAAACCATCCGCGGGCTGACCCCGTATGGCCCGGCAAGATATCTTGGGAGCCCGGCCTCACAGCGCATCAGTCCAGAAAGCCATTCGAGATGTACTGCAATACTTGAAGACTACTGAACAAAGTGCCCGTGTGTATAGCTACTCTGCATTATGCATGTGAATTATGACCCATATATACTCATGCTTTGGCTGTCCATTTTTAGCCCCGCCTCTTTCCCAGGCCTTCGTGCAGAGTCGCTAACTGGACAAAATGTAGTTTAACCTCCCCCCTTTCCCTTCATTCTATCTCGCTCCTACCGGGGTAAAAAGTAAGGAATATATCGCTCTAAAGGGTTCTGGAAACTGCCTTTTGAAATTGTGTAATTGGTTAGAATACAACGCCAGCAAATCAGCCGTACTCTAACTTAAGCGAAGGTCCCTGCATAAAAGGAGCTGCAGACCGTTACAATTTGCGCGCCGGCAGTTTGTCGGCTTCACAACAGCTGTGACGACACATGCCGGCATTGGCTCACAGGCAGACCGAAATGAGACACCCACAGGTAAGTGCCCAACTAAACCACTGGGCTTGTACCAGTCATATTAAAGAAGCGAAATGAATAGACGAGACAACACAACGTGCTGCGATGTGTCCGTGTTGACAGCGCTCGTTAGGATTATCGTGCATCTCATGGGTACGTGACACTCTCTCAACAACGTTTCAGGGAAATCCGCAACCATGGAGTTTCCCAGTATGAAATTCTATACTTACGCATCGCTTAGACAACTCCAAAGTAGAATAAGCGTGGATATTTTAAAGACGAACCAGAAGCCTTGCAAGGTTTCGCCACGTTGTTGGATCACCTTAAAAAAATCCACGTAGAATCTCCTTTGGAAGTTGACTCAGTGACGCGTAAACGTCGAGTGTCGAGTTATATTGTAGATCGTGCATGGTCATCTCTGGGCGGCATCGCCATGGTTTCCTTCATATTCTTTCTAGCGTTCGTCGGCGTCTGGAACGGCCCCACAGAAGGCGCATCTAGCGTCCACCTGGCACTGAGCCAAGCTCCCGAAAGGGTTGCAGCGTGGCCTCCGCGATTAGCTCCGGCAACGGAGCTGGAGCCAATCGCGAAGGCCGCCGTTGCAGCATATAGCGGCACCTCTTCCTTCAAGAACCAATTCTCTCTCTCCTCACGGTCATGGAAAGTCGAGTTTGGCATTAAATTTTCGCGAACTCAGAATTTTCCTGATCTGTACAGTCCAAGGAAGTACAGGATGGTCCAAGGATGGTACAGTCCAACAAGTCTGCTTTACATATAGCTCTAGAAGTGGCATTTATTCCACGACCACGAAATTCAACTAAAACTTCGCCGATAGAGCTACATTACACTTTTGTACCGCCTGTACAACGCATTAATAAGGCTCAGAAATGTTCCCACACCGCAAGTGGGAGTGTTTAGTCCACTGGTTAAAACACTCGCCTTGGGAACACGGGGCACGATGTTCGAAACACAGAACCCCCCAGATAATTTATTTTGTACATTCATTGCTGTATAACCATTCATTTTACGTCACAGAGGTACGGACGCACAGTTTTCTCGGTTTGTCGGCATAAAAATACTTACGCAATTAAAAAAAAGATGATTGTTGATCCCACCTTCACAGGCACCGTACGTAACATGAAAGTGAAACATGTCTCCATAGAAGTGGATGCAGCTGTGTTGCACGTCAATAAATACAATTTGCAGAGTGTTAATTGGGCAGGCAAGACACACTTTGACGTGGATGAACCTACGTATTGACGCCACTACCACATCACTACCACGCCACTACCACAGCATTTTTGTCCGACTACACGGTGTCCTGTGTGGCATCCGGGTAAATTGCAACGTGCTCAGATTCATGAATGCGACAGACACAGTTCCTAGTGCTCTCCTCGAACACGAGAAAAGATTGTGCTTCCTGCTCGTGGGTCTCGCTGGTCCCACTGATTCAACGCAGTCATCATAACGCTGAGCGTAGACGCTCACGCGTCTCTTCGGCGTGGCCCCCGTGATTGTCTACGGCAGCAGACAGCGCGCTACTGGAGCTCATCACGGAGGCCACGGCTTCACTGCACCATTCCTAGATGGCGGCGCAATCCATTCCAAAGTGGAAGGCATAAAGGACACGTTTGCGCCAAGAAATACAAATAGCGTTTGTGGCGTAGTTGTCAGGGCGTATGTTTCCGCACTCAAAAGGCGGAGAGTGGAAGGTTCGAGTTCCCGCTCGCGTGATTCAAACTTTTTTCTCAATTTCTTTCTCAGCCATCCGCGTGCCCTTTTACTGACGTCAGTAACACGACGGAAATGACGTACATCACGTCTTGATGGACCACAATATAAAACACATTGGCGTTACAAATCCAAATTACTCCAGTCTACGTATTATACAGGCGCATCAAAACAACCTCCTAGCTGTGCTGGCTCACCAAGCAATGAACTGCATGTCTAGGCCGTAAAGCGACAAACCATGAACGTCCTCAGCGAAACGAACGTGTGTGATAATGAGCGCAGTTCGTTTAATCAAGCAACTTTCACCATGTCTCCCTTCTTCGTGCTTCTGGCTTGGTGCACCTCCGTGCTGTTCTCTAATAATTAATCAAGAGCTTTCAGAGTAAAACGTTCGCCTGATAGGCTTTCTTCACTGCGCAATATGGCTGATTTCTTTCAACTGCATTTCGGCATCTGTTACGGCGAAGCAAACGTATCAGGGGACCGTTCGCTCGGAAAATACGCATACTAACTGCATCGTTGCAGTGTGTGACGTCAGACAAAAGTTGAGCCTTATCATGGGTGATAAGGGCCTCAACTTTTTCGACTGCTTTTGGACATCTATTGCGGGGAAGCAAACGTATGAGGGGACGTTTCGCTCGTAAAATACGCCTACTAGGTGCATCACTGCAGTATGTGACGTCAGACAAAAGTTGAGCCTTATCATGGGTGATAAGGGCCTCAACTTTTTCGACTGCTTTTGGACATCTATTGCGGGGAAGCAAACGTATCAGGGGACCTTTCGCTCGTAAAATACGCCTACTAGGTGCATCACTGCACTATGTGACGTCAGACAAAAGTTGAGCCTTATCATGGGTGATAAGGGCCTCAACTTTTTCGACTGCTTTTGGACATCTATTACAGGGAAGCAAACGTATCAGGGGACCTTTCGCTCGTAAAATACGCCTACTAGGTGCATCACCGCAGTGTGTGACGTCAGACAAAAGTTGAGCCTTATCATGGGTGATAAGGGCCTCAACTTTTTCGACTGCTTTTGGACATCTATTGCGGGGAAGCAAACATATCAGGGGACCTTTCGCTCGTAAAATACGCCTACTAGGTGCATCACTGCAGTGTGTGACGTCAGACAAAAGTTGAGCCTTATCATGGGTGATAAGGGCCTCAACTTTTTCGACTGCTTTTGGACATCTATTGCGGGGAAGCAAACGTATCAGGGGACTTTTCGCTCGTAAAATACGCCTACTAGGTGCATCACTGCACTATGTGACGTCAGACAAAAGTTGAGCCTTATCATGGGTGATAAGGGCCTCAACTTTTTCGACTGCTTTTGGACATCTATTACAGGGAAGCAAACGTATCAGGGGACCTTTCGCTCGTAAAATACGCCCACTAGGTGCATCACTGCAGTGTGTGACGTCAGACAAAAGTTGAGCCTTATCATGGGTGATAAGGGCCTCAACTTTTTCGGCTGCTTTTGGACATCTATTGCGGGGAAGCAAACGTATCAGGGGACCTTTCGCTCGTAAAATACGCCTACTAGGTGCATCGCTGCAGTGTGTGACGTCAGACAAAAGTTGAGCCTTATCATGCGTGATAAGGGCCTCAACGTTTTCGACTACTTTTCGGCACCTATTTCGTCATCTTCATCGCATTCCTCTTCTTGCTCTTCTGCTTCGCTACCAGAAGACGTGCACCGATTTGTCCGGCGAGGGATGTAACAACTTGACAGGCGAGAAAACGAGTACAGAAAGAGAGAGGGTGAAAGAAATAGAAAGAAAGTGAAAGAGATAATTGCTTGGACGAAAAAAAATTTTCCCGAGGCGAGATTCGAACTCGCGTACCCACAATCCGAAGGCGAGCGTCCTAACCACTGTGCTATCCAGGCAAGCTTGCAGGGAAGAGCATAGCCTTGTATAGTATAGTACAGCAAGTTGGTGAAAAAGGAATGTGCGTGTTAGGAGGCGATGTGTGAGGTTTAGGGGGAGGAAAAGGAGGATGGGAGAACAAGTGCAGGGAGAGATAGAGAGAGACAGAGATAGAAAGCAATAGACATAGAGAAATAGATAGAAAGAAAGGGAAGACACAGAGAAAAAGATTGAAGGCGAGAAAGCTATTTCGGTGAGAGAGAGAGAAAGAAATAGAAAGAAGAAAGAGATGATGGCAAAAAAAATTATTTGCCGAGGCGGAGATTCGAACTCGCGTACCCACGAACCGAAGGCGAGCGTCCTAACCACTGAGCTATCCAGGCACGCTGGCAGAGAAGAGCATAGCCTTGTATAGTATAGTACAGCAAGTTGGTGAAAAAGGAATGTGCGTGTTAGGAGGAGATGTGTGAGGTTTAGGAGGAGGAAAAGGAGGATGGGAGAACAAGTGCAGGGAGAGATAGAGAGAGACAGAGATAGAAAGCAATAGACACAGAGAAATAGATAGAAAGAAAGGGAAGAAACAGAGAAAAAGATTGAAGGCGAGAAAGCTATTTCGGTGAGAGAGAGAGAAGGAAATAGAAAGAAGATAGAGATGATGGCAAAAAAAAATTATTTGCGGAGGCGGAGATTCGAACTCGCGTACCCACGAACCGAAGGCGAGCGTCCTAACCACTGAGCTACCCAGGCACGCTGGCAGAGAAGAGCATAGCCTTGTATAGTATAGTACAGCAAGTTGGTGAAAAAGGAATGTGCGTGTTAGGAGGAGATGTGTGAGGTTTAGGAGGAGGAAAAGGAGGATGGGAGAACAAGTGCAGGGAGAGATAGAGAGAGACAGAGATAGAAAGCAATAGACACAGAGAAATAGATAGAAAGAAAGGGAAGACACAGAGAAAAAGATTGAAGGCGAGAAAGCTATTTCGGTGAGAGAGAGAGAAAGAAATAGAAAGAAGAAAGAGATGATGGCAAAAAAAAATTATTTGCCGAGGCGGAGATTCGAACTCGCGTACCCACGAACCGAAGGCGAGCGTCCTAACCACTGAGCTATCCAGGCACGCTGGCAGAGAAGAGCATAGCCTTGTATAGTATAGTACAGCAAGTTGGTGAAAAAGGAATGTGCGTGTTAGGAGGAGATGTGTGAGGTTTAGGAGGAGGAAAAGGAGGATGGGAGAACAAGTGCAGGGAGAGATAGAGAGAGACAGAGATAGAAAGCAATAGACACAGAGAAATAGATAGAAAGAAAGGGAAGAAACAGAGAAAAAGATTGAAGGCGAGAAAGCTATTTCGGTGAGAGAGAGAGAAGGAAATAGAAAGAAGAAAGAGATGATGGCAAAAAAAAATTATTCGCCGAGGCGGAGATTCGAACTCGCGTACCCACGAACCGAAGGCGAGCGTCCTAACCACTGAGCTATCCAGTGCAGGGAGAGATAGAGAGAGACAGAGATAGAAAGCAATAGACACAGAGAAATAGATAGAAAGAAAGGGAAGAAACAGAGAAAAAGATTGAAGGCGAGAAAGCTATTTCGGTGAGAGAGAGAGAAGGAAATAGAAAGAAGAAAGAGATGATGGCAAAAAAAAATTATTCGCCGAGGCGGAGATTCGAACTCGCGTACCCACGAACCGAAGGCGAGCGTCCTAACCACTGAGCTATCCAGGCTTTTTTTTTTTTCTTTATTGCCGTGACTCAAAAAGTACATAAAAAATGAAGTGTACAACAATGCAAAAGGTCAGATCACTAGCACTCGGCTAGATCGTTTATATTAAAAAGTACTTAGCTTTAACAAGTTCATCTAGAACTGTTATCCACTCTGGAGGATCACTTAGTGCCTTAAACACATCACGCATATAGATTACTTCTTCCAAAAAGTAATGATTTGCCGGAAACACTTTCAAATGCGCATGTCTGACGTCCTTTCTCGTACGCCAGACACTATGCATACAGATAAGCATAAACATATCGCATGGCGCTTCATCACCTACCGCGCATGGCAGGTAGCGAATTCCGAAAGGGCTTAAAGGCAAGTCTTTTTTTAAAGTCCGTTGAAGCACATCCCAAAGGAAAATCGAGTCATGACAGTCCAGAAATATGTGGTCGATGGTTTCCGGTTTTCTGCAAATAAGACAGTCAACCGACCATGGAACAAAGAGGCCTTTGCTCTGCAACCATGGCTTTGTAGGGAAGGTTCCCGTGTGCAGTTGAAAAAAGAAACATTTCATTGAAGGTTTCACTGGCATTCGTTTTACCCGTTTGAGCACATCACGTTCAGGGCCCAAGTGGTATAATCCCCGATACACTGGAACCGGCAAAAACACATCTAGTAGATCTCTATACAAACGTTTACGCGCTACAACCGGTAACTGAGCTATCCAGGCACGCTGGCAGGGAATAGCATAGCCTTGTATAGTATAGTACAGCATGTTGCGGAAAAAGACAAGTGCGGGTGAGGAGGAGAGATGTGAGGTTAAGAAGGAGGGCAAGAGAGAGAGACAGAGATAGAAAGAAATAGAAACAGAGAAATAGCTGGAAAGAAAGGGAAGAAACAGAGAAAAAGATATCAAGCGAGAGACTGACTACAAAGAGATAGATAAACTTAAGAGAGAGATAAATTAAGACATATCAAGAAAGAGAAAGAGTAAAAAAGAGGAAAAAGGGAAGAAAGAAAGAAACGTACAGAAAGAAAGAGAAGGAGAAAAATGAGAGAAAAGTACAGAAAGACAGAGAAAGAAATAGAGAGAAAGAGATAGAAAGCTTAGAATAACAGAGAGCTGAGCTAGTTGGTACGTATTCATTCTAAAAAGAGACAGGGCGTGCAAACACGGACACAAGAAAGAGATCAGGACACCACAAACGCCGACTAACAACTGAAGAGACGCACAACGGCTGAAAAGAAAGAAGGCACGAAAACTTATCTGCGCATGCCCATGCAACCGGCGAACCTATCAATCCGGCACGCGTGGCGGTCTACGTAGAAGATAACTGTTAAGGCATTTGATTTCATCTTTATGCAAGTTAATCGACGGTTGGCTCACGCATGCGCTACCACTATTCTCGATATGCCATGCTTCAATCATCAGGCGCGTTTCTTCATTTCTATGCCGGTACAACACTGCGCATTCATCGAATTTTGGCGTGCACTTACAATCTCGACAATGTAAAGATAGATTAGAAGGTGAGCCTCCTGTTAGCGATCTCTTATGTTCCAACAATCTCTGGTTAATGCATCTGCCCGTCTGTCCTACGTAGAAGCGGCCGCAGCTGAAAGGGACCTTATACACCACGCTCGTACGGCAATCAGTGAATTTGTTGGTGTGTTTTACGAAACATTTATCGGTCCGCTTCTTGTCTTTTACTCGCTCATTCTTCCTCTGCACAGCGGCACAAATCTTACCTAGCTTATTGGCAGCCGTGAAAACAACATTAACGCCGTATCTACTTCCTACTTTCTTTAGCCTGTGAGATATGCAATGAATGTACGGAATACCTACGACACGTTTCTTCCTATCGCTTTCTGCAACCATGCTCGGACTTAACACAATAGACTTCTTTAAACGCTCAGCGACCGTGGCCACTGCATAACGAGGATACCCTACATCTAAAAGACGCGTAACCTGTGCGCTAAAGCTATCACTCATTTTGTGCTCACATGACTTGGTGAGGGCTGACTTAAGGCAAGACATGGCGATGCCGTTTTTTACAACCTTCGAGTGCTTCGATGAAAAATTTAACAGCGGTTTGGAAGATCTAGGAGAATACTGCCAGCACACGTGGTTCTTCTGGAATGTTAAGGAAATGTCTAGAAATTGTATTCCATTATTATGAGGCACCTCTTTAGTAAAGCTCAGCCCTCCTCCATTTAATTCAAATTTTTCGCTCACGGAAGTTACCACATTTTCAAAGTCCTCATCACTACAAAAAATCAAGTAGTCGTCCACATAACGAAAAACCTTAATAACCGAATTACCTAAGGCGCCTTCCAAAAGATTGTCAATCTTGCTAAGGTATAAATCACTAAGAACCGGAGCAACCTTAGAACCAATACATATCCCTGATTTCTGCACATAAACGCCTTCCTTCCAACCTACCAGCGTCGACTTTAAATACATGGAGAGGAGTTCTAGAAATGCCCCGGTAGAAACACCACATTTATCGGTGAAAACCGTCTGGTCGCCTTGTTCGTTAATACATTCATTAACACATTTTAACAAGTCCTTATGCGGCAAAGAATAATATAGGTCTTCAATATCCATACTAAAAGCTTTACAACAGCCGGGGTTCTCCTCTGAGAGGAACTGAACTAGCGCCTGAGAATTACGCATACAAAAAGGGTCTGAAAAACTCAAAGAGGTTAAGCAGTTCTGCAAATAACTAGATACAGCGACTTGCCAGGTGCCTTGCTCTGAAACGATTGCTCGAAACGGAATCTCGTTCTTATGTGTTTTGGCTGAAAAAAACAATTCTAAAGTAAGTGATTTAGCCTTCTTGACATTACAAGCTATTCTCTCAAGATTATGTCTTAACAAAAGGTCGACAGCACGTTGCCGAACTACCGATGGCTTAAGTTTTACCGTCCTAAAATTCTTTTCTATGGCTGTTAATGCTTTTTCTGAGAACAAACTGTCCGGCATAATTACAAAATACCCTTCCTTATCTGAAATTACTGGCCTGAGTTTCTTCTCGACACAGTAATTAACCAAAGGCCGGATAGGATCAGAACACTTGAGATGCATATTAGAACCCTTGATGCTAGCAACGCAGTCTGAAATGCAGTGGGAACGCTCTTCTTCAGAAACAAGTCTAGTGATTGTACGCGGCAAACTTAAAACGTCTATTGGTTTCAGGTTAGGCTTAAAACAGTATTTAGGACCTAAGGCTAGGGTTTTGCAGTGACTATCATCTAAGGCAGCTCCTCCAAGGACTAGCAAGTTATTTTGCGGTGAAAGAGTAGAAATAATCTTCCTCTTACATGGTTGAAGTTCTCGAAGTTTTACCCTCCATATGAATTCCGCATGCTGGTTAGCTACCCTCATCCAGTCGGCGTATATCTGCTTCTGGCGGCGGTCGTCACGTGAAGTCGAGCAACGGACCTTGAGGCATTCCTGGTAAAATCTCACTTGACGCCATGATTCCGCGGTCAATATGGCACATATCCTCCTGGCATGTCCGGTAGATGGTTGCAGAAAGCCGCACAAAAGCTGAACTTCAACTGGGCAAACTCTATTCTTAGAAAACCATGAAAAAGTTCTAGCACGGACCAAGCAAATAGCAATTAAAGAAGCCAAAGAGGCAGGATTGTTCAGATAAGTAGGAGAACACGGAAAAGGGCTCAGAGTACTAGAAATGAAGCTTAGAATAACAGAGAGCTGAGCTAGTTGGTACGTATTCATTCTAAAAAGAGACAGGGCGTGCAAACACGGACACAAGAAAGAGATCAGGACACCACAAACGCCGACTAACAACTGAAGAGACGCACAACGGCTGAAAAGAAAGAAGGCACGAAAACTTATCTGCGCATGCCCATGCAACCGGCGAACCTATCAATCCGGCACGCGTGGCGGTCTACGTAGAAGATAACTGTTAAGGCATTTGATTTCATCTTTATGCAAGTTAATCGACGGTTGGCTCACGCATGCGCTACCACTATTCTCGATATGCCATGCTTCAATCATCAGGCGCGTTTCTTCATTTCTATGCCGGTACAACACTGCGCATTCATCGAATTTTGGCGTGCACTTACAATCTCGACAATGTAAAGATAGATTAGAAGGTGAGCCTCCTGTTAGCGATCTCTTATGTTCCAACAATCTCTGGTTAATGCATCTGCCCGTCTGTCCTACGTAGAAGCGGCCGCAGCTGAAAGGGACCTTATACACCACGCTCGTACGGCAATCAGTGAATTTGTTGGTGTGTTTTACGAAACATTTATCGGTCCGCTTCTTGTCTTTTACTCGCTCATTCTTCCTCTGCACAGCGGCACAAATCTTACCTAGCTTATTGGCAGCCGTGAAAACAACATTAACGCCGTATCTACTTCCTACTTTCTTTAGCCTGTGAGATATGCAATGAATGTACGGAATACCTACGACACGTTTCTTCCTATCGCTTTCTGCAACCATGCTCGGACTTAACACAATAGACTTCTTTAAACGCTCAGCGACCGTGGCCACTGCATAACGAGGATACCCTACATCTAAAAGACGCGTAACCTGTGCGCTAAAGCTATCACTCATTTTGTGCTCACATGACTTGGTGAGGGCTGACTTAAGGCAAGACATGGCGATGCCGTTTTTTACAACCTTCGAGTGCTTCGATGAAAAATTTAACAGCGGTTTGGAAGATCTAGGAGAATACTGCCAGCACACGTGGTTCTTCTGGAATGTTAAGGAAATGTCTAGAAATTGTATTCCATTATTATGAGGCACCTCTTTAGTAAAGCTCAGCCCTCCTCCATTTAATTCAAATTTTTCGCTCACGGAAGTTACCACATTTTCAAAGTCCTCATCACTACAAAAAATCAAGTAGTCGTCCACATAACGAAAAACCTTAATAACCGAATTACCTAAGGCGCCTTCCAAAAGATTGTCAATCTTGCTAAGGTATAAATCACTAAGAACCGGAGCAACCTTAGAACCAATACATATCCCTGATTTCTGCACATAAACGCCTTCCTTCCAACCTACCAGCGTCGACTTTAAATACATGGAAAGGAGTTCTAGAAATGCCCCGGTAGAAACACCACATTTATCGGTGAAAACCGTCTGGTCGCCTTGTTCGTTAATACATTCATTAACACATTTTAACAAGTCCTTATGCGGCAAAGAATAATATAGGTCTTCAATATCCATACTAAAAGCTTTACAACAGCCGGGGTTCTCCTCTGAGAGGAACTGAACTAGCGCCTGAGAATTACGCATACGAAAAGGGTCTGAAAAACTCAAAGAGGTTAAGCAGTTCTGCAAATAACTAGATACAGCGACTTGCCAGGTGCCTTGCTCTGAAACGATTGCTCGAAACGGAATCTCGTTCTTATGTGTTTTGGCTGAAAAAAACAATTCTAAAGTAAGTGATTTAGCCTTCTTGACATTACAAGCTATTCTCTCAAGATTATGTCTTAACAAAAGGTCGACAGCACGTTGCCGAACTACCGATGGCTTAAGTTTTACCGTCCTAAAATTCTTTTCTATGGCTGTTAATGCTTTTTCTGAGAACAAACTGTCCGGCATAATTACAAAATACCCTTCCTTATCTGAAATTACTGGCCTGAGTTTCTTCTCGACACAGTAATTAACCAAAGGCCGGATAGGATCAGAACACTTGAGATGCATATTAGAACCCTTGATGCTAGCAACGCAGTCTGAAATGCAGTGGGAACGCTCTTCTTCAGAAACAAGTCTAGTGATTGTACGCGGCAAACTTAAAACGTCTATTGGTTTCAGGTTAGGCTTAAAACAGTATTTAGGACCTAAGGCTAGGGTTTTGCAGTGACTATCATCTAAGGCAGCTCCTCCAAGGACTAGCAAGTTATTTTGCGGTGAAAGAGTAGAAATAATCTTCCTCTTACATGGTTGAAGTTCTCGAAGTTTTACCCTCCATATGAATTCCGCATGCTGGTTAGCTACCCTCATCCAGTCGGCGTATATCTGCTTCTGGCGGCGGTCGTCACGTGAAGTCGAGCAACGGACCTTGAGGCATTCCTGGTAAAAAGATAGAAAGCAACATAAACAAAAAGATGGTAAAAAGATAGAAAGCACAGCCATGTATGGGGATGCAGATGCGGTCACTGACCACGTCAAGGTGAAAATGGTCAGTGACCGGTCAGTGACCGCATCTACAACCTCATCATCATACCGGACCAGACGAACTTTCGTTGAACTCTTGACTACATAGCCATGTATAGTTCAGTACAGCAAGTTTAGCTTGCCGTGTTGCGTAGAAAAACTATCATTTTCATGAACCGGCACGCGCTCTCTTCGTTATCTTTTTCATCTTCGTCCTCTTCTTGCTATTCTGCTTCGCTCCCAGAACACGTGCGCCGATTTGTCCATCACCAGTCCACCAGCTGTGCTGGGACCCAGCCTTGTGCGACTTTGTGCAAGGAGGAATAAACTTTATTGAGAAACAGCAGTTTGAGTGGCACGGCCTAGGCCTCCCATGTGGGTACGTCGAGGTCTTGCCTCTTCGCCGCCTCGCGGGCTTGCTGGGTAGCCCATAGCTGATCGTGCATAGCTGTGCTAATTTTTTTTGAGCGCAGCTCTTAGGCTCCTGCTCCTGCGTTGAGCGGCGTCACCGTCGGTGGAATAACCGACAGTCATGAAAAACTAAAATCTAAAAAAAAAAAATTGCCCACGATCGAATGGTATTTGAACCCGGGCCCACCGCGTGGCAGTCGAGTGTTCTACCACGCAGACAACCTGGTTTTTCAAACACAAACAGACAGACAGACAATGAACTTTATTAAGATAGTCCTGAGGAGCACCGCAGCCGTTCACATTTGCAAAAATACCCTATACAGGCATCATGCCGGGCAAGGAGGAGGAGGAGGAGGAGGAAGGAAATGAAGGAAAGGCAGGGAGGTTAACCAGACGCGCGTCCGGTTTGCTACCCTACGCTGGGGGGAAGGGATGAAGGGATTAAAAGAAAGAAAGAAGAGGGAAGAAGGCACTGTCAGGGTACATATGCACCTGTCCATTGAATGCCTACAAGCGGTCGTTTAAGCCGGTCGATCTTAAAAACAGCAGTAATGCTCGCGTCGCTTTGCTGGCCTGCGATGCGTAGGGCCACGATCCGAGGATCTTCTCTTCGGAAAACGGTCTGTCGTCTAACTTGTTCAGCGCATCGCGCAGAACGTTTCGTTCGTTCACAAAACGTCCACAGAAACACAGTAGATGTTCTATCGTTTCGTTGCTATTGCACGAGTCACATTTTGAGGTGTCTGCCATTCCTATGCGAAAAGAGTACGCCTTCGTGAAAGCTACTCCTAACCACAGGCGGCACAGTAAAGTTGCATCACGGCGGGAGAGGTGCGATGGAACTTGGAGCTTCCTCGATGGGTCTAGTTCATGCAGGCGACGGTTCCAGACACTGGGGTCACTCAACCAAGTTTGCGTCATGGTGTCAGCGAACGAGCGTAGACCCTTTGCAGCGTCTGTCCTCGACAAGGGTATTGGGGTTGTCTGGGCATCCTCGTGAGCGGACCGAGCAGCATCATCAGCGAGGTTGTTACCCACAATACCACAATGTCCCGGCAGCCATTGGAACACAACGTCATGTCCCTTCGATAAAGCTTGGTGAAGAGCTTCTCTCATTTCGTTCACTAACTGCTCGTGCACCCTTCGTCGTAATGCTGATTGCAGACTCTGAAGGGATGCCTTAGAGTCGCAAAAGACAGCCCACTTTTGAGGCTGGGCTTCCGCGATATAAAGGATAGCAGCACGTAAGGCGGCAAGCTCCGCTGCTGTTGATGTCGTCCCGTGTGACACCCTGAACTTGACAGTCACTTGGTAGGCCGGAATAACAACAGCACCTGTGGAGCTGTCGGCTAAGACTGATCCATCGGTATAAATGTGTGTCCTTTGGCCATACTCCTCGTTGAGTAGTGACAATGTCGCCTGTCGTAGAGCCACTGTCGAATGACGGCTCTTCTTCGTTATTCCCGGAATTGTGAGGCGTACCTGTGGTTGTTGTAGGCACCACGGAGGCGACAGTGGTCTTGCTGCTGGAGTAAAGCCCGACGGAAGGCATTCTCTATGAGTCGAAACAATCTTTGAAAACATGGCTTGCGGTCTCTGAAGTGGCAACGCAGCAATATGGTGACCGGGAACTCGGCAGAGATGTCTAATGTGAGCTCTTACATTGTCAGTAGTGACGTATGTTGGAATCGGATGCTCTCTTGCGATCGTAATTGTCCCGTGCGTGGAGGTGCAGCGTGGTAATCCTAAGCACGTGCGTAGTGCCTGGCCTTGCAAACTTTGGAGGGTGCGGATGTTCGTCTTGCATGTATTGGCCAGCATCGGCAAGCTGTAACGTAAAAATCCCAGAAACAGTGCTCTGTAAAGCTGCATCATGGAACGTATCGATGTGCCCCAAGTTTTCCCGCAGAGGAAGCGCATTATGTGAACTATGGAAATTAGTCTTCTCTTCAAGTAAACGCAGTGGGCGCTCCACGAAAGATCCCTGTCAATAATCACACCTAGGAAGCGATGGTTCTTCTGGTACGAGACATTTTGGCCGTTGATAATAACAGGATATGGTGTCATGGCCTTGCGTGTAAACGCGACCAACGCACATTTCTCGGTAGAGACAGAAAGACCCTGTTTGCGGAGATATGAGCAGGTTAAGGTGGCAGCCTGCTGGACTCTTGCGCGCACTTGAAGACGGGTCACAGCCGAAGACCAAAGGCAAATGTCGTCAGCATATATTGATATGTGAGCAGTACTTGGTAAAAGCTCACGAATGCCGACCATCACAAGATTAAACAAAGTGGGGCTCAATACCCCGCCCTGTTGGACGCCACGGGAAGTATAGTGGTTGGCAGTGGGACCATCTTCTGTCTGCACAAAGAAGGACCTCCTCGTCAAATAATCGCGGATCCACTGAAACATCCGACCGCCAATTCCGACAGCCTCCAAGGACTCGAGGATCGCGTCATGTGTTACGTTGTCGTACGCCCCTTTCACATCGAGAAATAGCGCCAGTGATATGCGCTTGAGGCACTTTTGCTGCTGGACAAAGGTTGTGAGGTCAATGACGTTGTCAACGGATGACCTGCCTCGCCGAAAGCCCGTCATGCAGTCTGGGTACACATTGTAGCGCTCGAGATACCATTCTAGGCGTAGAAGTATCATCCTTTCCATGATTTTCCCGACGCAACTTGCCAGAGCAATAGGGCGAAATGACGTCAAATCGAATGGAGACTTTCTGGTTTGAGTAGTGGCACAAGCCGACTTATCTTCCATTGCTGGGGAACAATGCCAGCATGCCATGAGTGGTTGTAATATCTCAACAGCTTTCCTCTGGCCTCTTTTTCAAGGTTGGCTAAAGCGGAATCGCGTTAACCTATGGAATATAGCGTGGCAGAAGATTAAGATAACAACCAGTGGTCAAATAATGCTAACTGCGCAACGAGTGTGTGGTTTTGATGCTTCCCACCCACTGCAATGGTCTCGGGCATAATTCTCCGTCGTCATCAGCCACATGCAGCATCAACAAAGTGCACATAATACCTCAAAGATGTGTAGCGGGTACCTCGTTTATCCGCAGAAAGACGAATAATCCTTAGAAAAGACGAAAGAGAAGTCGAAAGACTTCCCTTGATGATGAACTGACCAAGCAGTCGCACCAAACCCGAAGCACAAAGAACTTAGGTATAGAGAGCATTGCTTCGTCAAAAGAACTGCGTTCTTCATCACATACATTCGTTAGGCCAAGAACATCGATGTAGTTTGTCATTGTGCTGTGTAGACGTGCAGGCAAAAGGCTTACCCTTTTACTCAAAAACACAGCCACTACCAAATGAAGCAGAATGGGAGGAAACTTTCAAAAATTGAAAATATAGAGATTTCGAAAGGCTATAATAGAGACAGAGAAAGGCCTCAAATGCCTTTTTCTGTCTTGAGGCCTTTGGTCACAAATGACCTCAAGATCGATTTCGTTTAAATGCGACGATTTTGAAAAAGCAAAAATTGCGACATTTCCTCTTTGATCAGAAATGACCTCAGGATCAATTTAGTTCAAGTGCGACGAAACTTTCATAAACTGAAAATAGCGAGATTTCAAAAGACTATAAATTGATCCTGAAGCCATCTTTGATCAAAGATGGCTTCAGGATCAATTTCGTTCAAATGCGAAGAAACTTTAAAAAATCGAAAATTGACAGATTTTCGAAGGTTATAGGACCTATTTCCCCAGAAATGTCCTCCAGATCAAATGTATTTAAATACGACGAATCTTTCGAAAATTGAAAAATATGAAACTCCCGAAGGCTTTCCTGTTCCCTCTTTGATCCGAAATGCACTCCAGGTAAATTTCATTCAAATGCGACCAAACTTAAAAATCTCGAAAATTGCGAGATTTCCAAAAGCCGACAGTCATGAGTACTTTAGTACGCCTTTGATCTGAAATCACTTCAGGATCAAATTCTTTTAAATGCGACGAAACTTTCAAAAATAGAAAAATGCGAGATTTCCAAAGGCTATAGACTTACCTCTTTGAACCAAAATGCCCTCAGGATCAATTTTATTGAAATGCTAAACAAAAGGTTCACGTTTAAATGCATAAGAAAACTGACCGAGCAGCTTCATTGAAAGGACCTTGTTAATTGTCACGAACATTTATTACGCTGAGGACATTCAGGCGGTGGCGTACCAACTTGTTCGCGAGTGGCGGAGAGGAGAGGGGGGGGGGGTCAAGCCTCTCTCACTACGTTCACCGTATATATCAGCTATCTTTAGCCACGGGTTAAAAATACAATGTTAGAGGCAGGCGAGTGAAATCAGTTGCAAATTAAATTGCTGGCTGTCACCTTGCGCGCTACAGAATATTTTGTTTCTTAATTAATTATTTTTAATTAGGAATATTTCATTAAATTGCTAAATATTGATTTACGCAAGAAATGCGACTTGCACAGTTCGAGAGCGTCTTCAGAAACCCCCATTGCATTATTTGCGATAAAGAAAGTCTCACGTATACCATTTTTTTTACAAGCTAGAAAGAAAGCCCGCGAAATATAAAAACATCCACGTACGTGATTAGCACATTCGCGCGCAGCGAACATGCTGCTCTCAGCAGTGGTTTGAGCGAACGAAATCAGCTGCGGCCGCGACTCTGGGTGTTTTGGCATCTCGTCCTTGTTAATATGCAGCCGCCATGACAATGAATCCGCCTCTTCATGCTCAGTGGCGCATCACATGTAGGCAGATGAGTTCTCCGATACGCTTCAAATACTGGTTTAACGTTGCATCAGGGGATACGAACATATTTGGTATTGTCAATGGTGTTCACGCACAACTAACGAAAGACGCCGATATTTGAAAACCGCGCCACTCTGAACGCATAGAAAAAGTAAGGGCATGGTTCCTTGCTCCAACAACAGATGGCGCGACAGCATCGTGTTTTGTTTTCGCGCTGGCATACATTAGATGCATAGGAGTTTTGCGAGTATGCTTACTTGCGAGCAATCCGCTCAACGATCTTCGTAACAAAAGACGAAATTATCTGAAACATCGTTTAATTTGGCGTGTGTTTTTTACAAGTGACGACTGTCGTAATTACCGATGTGACAAAAACGCAAAAATGTGTCGTGGGTCCCGAGATGGAGTAGTCTGAATTGAGTTATGCCGCGTAACAGACGGCACCTTGCAAATCGAGCTCAGAACGCCAGCCACGGTCCGTTTCCAACGTCCGACCGGGGTCCTTCGGTCCGCCCTTGTTTCACAACAAAGGCCTCCTTCCTCAACCGGACCCCGCGGCGTGCTTTTCTTGTGAGCCGACTGACCTTGCGGTCAGGACCCTTCTAGGGCCTGCGAAGGGGCTCCTGTCTCAGACCTTCCCAGGGGTGGGCAGTGTGAGCAACGCCGTGCTCCGTACGTGTCCCCTCATGCAAGCATCACCCCTGAACCCGCTGTCAGGATTTCCTGCGGCGGCTATAAGTACCAACACCACTACGACCACGGGAAGTATATAGGTGCTAATAAAATATGCAAAACTAAGACTAATCAACGCAGACATTTGCTTGGTGTTAGTTATAAAGTATGTTCCACTTCTTGGAGCTCTATCCTGTTAGCTTATTTTTCTGATAAGCTGCACAGTAATGCTCAATATGCGATAAAGCAGAAATGAGGACGAGGCCCGGCCGCGGGAATTATTCACCGCTGCTCACGAAGACACTTCTATATTTGCCGCGACTGTTATTAGTACTGCATATTCTGTAATAAGTTTCACACGGTAATTCAAGAAATTTTTTTAAAATTTGTATTAATTTTTCGTTTATGGGTTAATATAATTGTTTGGACCAAATACGCTGCCACCGAAGCATGATAAACGAGCTCATTTATTCGGCAGGATTCAATGCGCATGGTGTCGTTTACTGTCCGCTATGGTCTAGCGTTCTTGTCCCAAAGGTTCATTATTTCTTTTTGTGCACATATGTCCCTCATTTTGTTCGTTTCTCGAAATTTCCGCAGTAATCTTTGGCAATTAATGAAGTAAGTCGACAAGCTACTGTTAACTCAGGGGACCACGGTGTCAAATGAAGGTAATTATGCAAGGGGAGGCAAATATTTGAGTTGTTCGCTGAATTGATAGTTATCAATAATTAGCGATGGTTAATTAGCTATAATAATTAAACAGCCTAAGTACAGGGCTCTAATGTGTCAAATGCAAGCTCACAAGGAAAGTAATAACGCGTAGAGAGTTTTAAGTAGCCAATTAGCAATCCACAGTTTATTAACCTGGTTAAGGTAATTTCATTTTCAATGACATACGACTCAACACTACTTAGAATGACTAAGGATTACGCACTAGCTTTTAGAATGACTAAGAATGGCTTGGAAACACCGAGAAGACTATACCTGGCGACAACTTTCTGTGGCAGCACAGCTAAAGCTACGTGGGCGGAGCTTCTGCACATGTGTTACTACGCCAAGTAGTCCGTTCGCGGGCGATTTCCGTTTTGGTTTCGCGAGCGCATAAAACATGTGCGTTTCCACACGAGTATTCATGGCTCATGATGTTATTTGGGAATTTATGCAGATAGTTTATTCACAGATGTAGTCGAAATCTACCACATGACTTGATATACTTAAGCATGCAGCACAAATACCTGGAATCGTTGCTGGGCTCTTCTACAAATCAAATTATATAACGCTAATGTGCTAGCGATTCAAGTCCACGTGCAAAGCGAGCACCATTTAGTATTGTTTACATTTCTTTTTTGGGAAAGCGATAGAATATTTTGCATTGCGAAGGAACGCAGGAATCAGCTTTATTAAAGCGGTCGGTTTTGCTTTTCAAAGAAAAAAGAAAGCCACGACCCAGCAGTAACTGCGCAATCGGAAATCTTACGCAAAGGTAACAAGCCATTTTCTGAATTTCGGTGCACACAGGGTCAACATCGTCGTTTTCCTACATTTGGAGACGCTGTAACTTTCTGGAGACGCTCACGTCATTTTGTCAGGGGACGCGAAGACATCGAAAGGCAGCAGATATCTTGGCCACGACCAGTCAGGAGCGGGCGTCTCACGTGTGTGGTTATACAAACGGGTGAAACGTGTTCCTTACTCCCGTGGTCAAAAATGCTTTTTTTTTTTGCAAATTGAAAATCACGCTGTCAGTCGCATAATAGACATGAACGCGTCTGTTGCCGAGGCAAAGCTGTGCATGGGTGATTTTGTCACCGTAAATCGCTCTCATTCAAAACGCCAAAACACCTCCCGCCGTAGACGACGACGGGCACGGTGTTAGACGCAATCTTCGGTGCGACTGTATCAGTAATAGTAGGCAACCGAAATACCCACCATGTATGCAACGCATTTTATGAAATGGGCCACTTATTTTACGTACTGTTTCCAATCGCAGTTTTGCTTTCAAGCGGCTCTTCTTGCTGAAGACTTGAAGGTCACCGTCGTCACTATCAAGGAAGCTATCGCGATGCCAGACCCACTTGCGATGGTGGTATCACTTGCACACTTCTTTCTCGGTGATAGTATGGGCAAATCAGCAAAATAATTCGCAACGCACCGCTGTCTTCGTTTCATTCTGGTCGATGAACACAGATCACCTAACGAACACGCGCTTATGCTCACTTGCAAGCTTCGATGTGCACCTGTTGCAGCCGAGCGACGCCATCGTTGTTTAGTGGGGACGGAAAACGTGAAACGGACAACAGAAAACCTGAAAACTCGAAAGAGCGAAAATCGCTAATCCTTTACGGGATTATCATTCTTACTTTCAACGCAAGCAATCTTGAACGTAATACGTATTTCTTTTCTTTTTATGTTTTCTTTTATGCTACGTATTCTACAAAAGCTAGCGTTCGCGGACTACATACAGAAGCGGAGTAAAAAAGTGCGTGGTTCGGTTGCGTAGCCTTCGCTGTGCTGCCATAGAAAGTTGTCGCCAGGTATAATCATAACTTAGATTGGCTCACTACGCCGCGGCAACTTTGATAACGACTAAGCAGTAGTGAAATAGATGAAGTTTCACTACGCGACTACGTGAATGACCTAATTGAGTTCGCGACTTTGTTCAGGTCACGTCCGCGTTGCAAAGAAAAATAGATTACGCGGGAAGAAACACAATGGAAAATACCAGTAGAAGAAAGAAAACAGTGGTCCTGCGTGTCCAAATTTACAATAAGTACGTAAGATGGAACTGTTCGTATAACAGTAAATGGCAGGTAATTGTGTTGACGGAAATATCGTAAGCGAAAGCAGCAAAGAGTGCTTACGAACACAAAGCTGCGTATATTCGGCCCCAGCCTAGGTGAGTTTATTGCATGAAGAGCTTTCTCCTGTGCTTGCTTCCACTACCCTTCTCGAATAAAGACACGCCGACACTCTTATCAGCACATGCTTGGCGCTTCCAGCGATCCCTCTGGACCACCACCAGTACGAAACTCCATACAAAAGTGACCCATCGTGTGGCTTCTACATACAGCGAGGCCTTACGATGAAACATGCCTGTACCGCACCAGGCTAACCTTCGTCTATGCGAACTACTTCAAAGGCGGGATGAAACTGTGTGACTCGTCAATGTGCAGTCAGTGCAACGCTCCAGAAGACCTGCAACGTGTTCTGCATGCAGGGGATACGCATCAGAGAGACAGTCTCTCAAGGCCGCATTAGACCTTCAACGGGACTCGAGCTTAGAACTGCGGCATATTCTCGGCCCATGGCAAAGCGTGCACCACCTGTGCGTTACGCGCCAGGAAAGCGCTGTTGACGTTCTTGCGGGCCACGAGCTCTGCCGAAACTTTGTAAACAGTGTAATCTGTGTGTGTGTGTGTGTGTGTGTGTGTGTGTGTGTGTGTGTGTGTGTGTGTGTGTGTGTGTGTGTGTGTGTGTGTGTGTGTGTGTGTGTGTGTGTGTGTGTGTGTGTGTGTGTGTGTGTGTGTGTGTGTGTGTGTGTGTGTGTGTGTGTGTGTGTGTGTGTGTGTGTGTGTGTGTGTGTGTGTGTGTGTGTACGTATTATAATCATCACCCGGCACCTGGAGTAGCATGTCAGGTGAATAGCCAGGCTATAATATCGCCAGCGTTCGATTACAGCATTTCTTTCTCTCTCACTCTCTCTCTCTCTTTCTCTCTCCTTCTGGTTATTATCTTCTCTCGTTCCTCATTTTTATTTTATTTTTATTTTATTTTTCTCGCTGCTGGTTTCTTCATTCCTGTAGGATAAGTTCCTGACCGCTGTAGCAAAGGGCACATGCGGGCGTTTATGGATCCGCCGTCTTTGCGTGGGAGAGATCAATGTTGGCTGAAGAACAACAAAGCAGGCACAACAAAAACTGAGCATCCTCGCGGACCCAGGCACAACCGCGGCGACGACGGGACCTCGTTAAGCACACGACTGTGGCGGAAGCCATAATCCGTTGCAGCTACACCGGCGGCAGGCACATCTTGTACACCATTGCTTTAGTTTTCGTTTATATTTTTGCTTGCGCGCGCATATGTTCTATGCTGGCGATACACCGCTGTCCGACTTCCTGCAAGTAGCGACTAATAGATAAGGCCAGACGGTCGCTGACCGCCATGAGAGCCACGCGACTGAGACATGGCAACCCCTTCTCGAAATTGGAAGCTGGTTTCGCTCCTAATGCGTACAGTAACGAAGGTACATATGGCGACGTAGTTGGATGAGGCTCCAAGACTTCAACTGTGGCCTCATTGGAACGGACTCGGAGAGCAGTTGCTTTTCTTGTCCAGCAAAAGGATCCTCCTCAGAACAAAAAAGAACTGAGGGGGGGGGGGTGATTCTTAAAAGGAAGAAGGAAATGAAAATGAAAATTGGGTGTAGAGTGCACGATAACTGTCTCTCAAGTGAGGACACCTCAACCGATACACTCACGGGGGACTGGGGATTGAAGGGACAGTGAGAGTGAAAAGAGATGGTAAAAGAAGAAAAAGAAAGGTATGAGTGAAAAACAAAAAAAGGGAAAAAAACAAAAAAACAAAAAAAAGGTGAGGGGGGGGGGGGCAGGAGAACGGGCGTCCGAGTCACCGTGGTGAGCGGCTAGAAAATTCGTTCGACTAGGCCGGCATCCTCGAGAAAAGCGAGTAGGGCCGCAAGGGCTGATAACACGGCCTAGGAACTAGGGTCCGTCGGGCAAGGGTTTGATCATAGGCGCGTGCGCACGGGGGAAGGGGGCAGCGCCCTTTCTAATCACCTCCAGGGGGGCGTCAATTCTGCCCCATACCTTCGCACAATCGGACTTTTCACGTCATTTTTTTCATCCGCATGGTCATGGATGCGCATATTTTTTGACGATAGTGGCGACCAAGAGTCCCTGATGTTGCATTCAAGGAACTGTTTACGTCACACAATTGTCCCCAGAAAACCGGGGATTAATGGCAGGCCTTTGTGAGAAACCCGTCATCGCTTCATTTTCATTTTTGCATCCATTGCGAAGATCGCTTTCTTTCGGACTCGACCAGGGGAGGAAAGGGGGGGGGGTAGCACTGCGGTGAAATTTGGTTCCCCCTAATGAGGACCCTACGCACGCCTGTGGTTTTGATACAACGTAATAAACGCTGCAAGTCGTTACTTGCAGTCTTAAATTGAAGTGTTAAAATTGCGAAATGAAACGAAATGAAAATGGACAAAAAAGGAATTTGGCGCAGGTTGTGAGCGAACCCACAAAACTCAAGAATTCCTGGAAATGTTCAATCCTGGCAATGTTGGCAAGCGCCACTCGTGGTTAAGGCGGTGAATGAGCCTCAATGAGGAACACTTTCTTTTTGCCCGATGTCCTCACGTAGTGTTCATTACTAGAGGAACGTATAATATAAAAACCTTCTTCATTCTTTCAATTCCTTGTGCACTCTGCCATTAGCTCGCTGAAGATCGTTATTATCGTCACCGCATTGGCCAATCGCCGCGACCAATGAGAAGAGAGAGAGTTACACGGCCGAAAAGAATTAGTACTCGCGTATTACCGCACCAGCGCGACATTAGAATTGAATCACTTCAAGCGGTGACTTTCGCCTTCTATGTAGCATTTTCTTACCGTCATTTACCAAGTTAATCTCCAGGATCTTTGCATGACTCGAAAGATATACTTCACGTCGACTTCGTTTAAATCCTCGCCACGCCTACGAACCGGCACGAAGCGCCGTTCGATCTGCTTGCCGAGATACGAGCGGATATCCAGTGGAACGACGGAAGCGAGGGAGCAGAATGGAATAGCTTACATGCGTGGAATTAGTTTCAGACTGCGAAGGTGAGACTGACGTTCCAGCACGCCCCTTTTCCCATTCTGGCAAAATTAACTCCCGCCCGATTCCTGCCTTTCTTACTCGCCCTTTTTCTTACATTGTTTTTTTCCTCTTCCCTCGTCGTCGCTGCTGCCCTGAAGAGTCGGAGTCGAGGTTCGTCAGAGATGTCCTCCGGCGAAACCTTGTTAGAAGCGGGAACACAGCGAACAACCGGCGATTGGATTCGAAATAGTTAACCTTCCTCGACTCTTCGCGTGGACCAATAACTTCCCCTCCGTCCCAGTTTCTTTATTTTTGTATCAGCGTTTCTTCCTTTCGCAGGCTTCTCAGTAAAGGGCGGGACCTGTGAGCTGCTTTGTAGATTTAGTAAGTATTCTGGATAGTAGCGCGAAGTTCGAAAAAGAAATGAAACAGAGGAAAGAGAGGAAAGGCGCGGATGCCTTACACTATAGCTTTAACTATAGAGATAGTTTTTTTTAATTCTGTTGTGTTACAGTTTTGAATGAATCGTGCTTGCGGGATCCCAGATATTTCTGCCGCAGTAGAGATTGTCCTGTGCGATAAATAACTTACACCTCCATTACTCTCTAATAGGAAGACGTGAAGAAAGCAACAACGTGTCCCCTCGAAGCTAAATTTCTGACGGAACTGCATACGAATTGATTGTAGGGTCGTAACACGTTCTGATAATTACTGATTTTTCAATCGCAAGAACACTTTGACCATAATCATGACACCTCTAAACAAAGATGCGCCTTGACAGCCTTAAGCGAATTTCTTGCGGGATTTGCTTCTAGACAGTAAATTAATTAATTTCATTTGGTGTGTACACTTTATGAACTCTATGTGGACTGCGTGTTTGACGAAAGGACAATTGGAAACGCACATTCGTGCATTTCACGCACGATGGAGTTTTTTTTTTTTTTGCTTTTACATGAACTTTAACGCGTGTGCATTTCGATCGCTCCTTCAGGTTTAGATTGGTTGCGTTTGTTTGTGCTGGTTCTTGTTTATATATTTAACAAATAGCGAAGTAGTGTGTTCTTTTTCTTGCCTGTGCAAGTGCATTTGTAGATGTGGAGAAATGAACTCTGGAGATTGTACTTACGTATTGGGATAGCCCCTCCAACGTAGCCAACCTTCCAACATTTGTGCATACATTAACCGCGTAAAACAAACACGGCCGCCCCCACGGACGGAAGGTCAGGAGGTCATATATATATAGCTCTTGCTCGTGGTTTTCCGTTGCTCCTGAAAGGCGGACCGAGTTGGCCCCGATACGCAGTGTTTCACTCTTAGATAAAGGTTCTTCTGCACTTAAGGTTTATGGTTGGGGCCAGTTATTATTAATGTATAGCCTTTTTCCAACCAGACATATTTCTGTCAAATTTCACGTCTAAGACAGTGCATCACCTCGGCGCGAACGGGTTTATGCCTTTGTGAGGGACGACTTAAGAGGGATACATACATAGAATGACGATGCATACCTTTCTCTATAATAAATAGACCACTACGTCTGTCACAATGTGCCGCTGGAAAATGTTTTGCTTTTCGGGAGAGCGCATCATCAATTTTAAAATGTCTCGACGCGTTTGCTTCCTTCCCCACTTATACCCATAGAAGTCCGGATCACAAACTGCGCTTGTCGATACGAGTTGCCTCTCGATGGTGAGCAAGAAATTGCCTACTTGTATACACTTCTCGGTGCGTCGTTCGCAAAGCTATATTAATAACCTCGGAAGGATGATTTTATGGTCGAGTTGGTATTCCATACTCGAGGCGAGCAGCGCGAAAGAGGACTTGCTACGAACGACGCGAGCGATAGACAATTTCCTAGAGACACAGAATGACATTATACAGCCTGTGATTTTGCACCAAGTGTGGCCTTGCTGAACTTTTAGTGAACAAAGAGCGCTTGCTTTAAGTACTGCTTTAGAAACAAATGACTCGTACCATTATCCGAGCCACCGAAGACTTTCATGAAGCCCGCGAACAGTTATACATTTTTCTAAATTTGCACACTGGCAATGTGTGCTCAAAATCGTGAGCTCAATGATCTAGCCTTAAACGCACACTCGCGCGCATTTTCACGCACACGTGTACGGCCTTAGAAGCGAGCCTGAGCTGATTCATTCCTACACAAGTGTGCGCGACGACACTTAAATTTAGGCGTTTGTACAGCTGCGACCTTGCGCGCCATAATTATATACTACAGTGTCATAAGAGATCTAGCACACTTACAAAATCGGTACTTCGCATAGCGGCGCTCGTTTACTGTTACTCTAACCGCTCATGCAAGACAAGAAAACACACATATAAATTGGTCACTTTAGTTTGTTGCTATTTCGTACATTACGTCGCACAATAAACACGTTATTATAGAAGAGCCACGCAGCTTACGTCCTTGGCACCTTCGCGAGCACATGCCAGAATCCTTCCGGAGATACACGGAGAGGAATGCAATTATCCCCGCCTGCGGCGGAAGGAAATTGCCTCAGGCTACGGCAGCATGGTACCACAAGAGCCCCGCACACTTTCAAAAGACACGCGGCTTAACACGTGTGCATTAACAGCCATTATACAATTGTTGAGAGAAGAACCACAAATATTGGGTCTCTACTCTCCTTCTTTTTCGCTTGGTAATCTCAAGGGGACACACAAAAAAAAATTAAGCTTTTAAAACGATTCAACTTCAGGCATTATGCTGAGAGAGCTTGGATGAGAGGCCCGCGTTTCGTAAGACGCTCGGAGGGGCATCCCTGCATAACTTAATCGAGCCAGCCTCAATTTCCTGGGCGTGTAGTCCTTCTTGATGAGTTTTCATAGTGGGTTTCCATCGCAGTAAGATGGAAGTTTAAAGGTGTTTTAGCTTTGAAATCAGGGATGCACGTTAGCTTATTATCTGGCTCATAATGAAACGCTTCAATTTCTTTACCCGGGCTCGTTTACAGGCAGCAAGGGTACGCGAGTTCAGCCCTCTTCAAGGTTATTCGGCGCAGACGTGGTACTCTCACGTCATCTATCTCGGCAGAACTTAACAGCTGCACGTGCGCCTTGATTTAGGTATATGTGCATTCGCTGACTTCATTACCAACTGTGCATAGACAACGTGCCAAATTTGAACGTACTATCATTTTTTTTGTAGCTCACTGGCGATTTAGTTCTTGCCTTTACAAAATTTAGCTACTGTCGACGCTGAGGCAGTAAGATATATGCAGCCAGTGTCCAATCGTACATAGTGAGGCCGGAGGTCATGACAACGTATACGATTACCTATCCGGGCACGTACCTTTTGATGGAGAGTTGTTAAATCTGTACCCTTTGCTGTCCACCACAGGGTAGTAGAGAGAATATTGAGGTTAATGACATATTGACACGAAAATGGGACGTCGCAAGACTACGGAAAACGCAGCGTCAACTTGCAGAGAAGTCATGGTTGTGTGCTATTCTTCTATACATATCACTCTAATAAATTTTACACCCTTAAGGGTGTATTTTTTTGTCCCATGGGCAACACCCTTTTAGGGTGTTTAGAAACACCCCTTAAAAATGTAGGGTGTAAGGACAGATTACACCCTACTTTAATAGGTGTTTATGAACACCCCTAAACTATGGGTGTTACAATAAGTTACACCCGTTCGAGTGGGGTGTAATACACAAAAACACCCTTGAAAGGGTGGCTGTAAAAGGGGGAAGCACACATGCTACTTCTTCCCAGCCAGCCCCCTTGGGGCATTAGACATCAGCGTGATCCGATCCCTTCAGGTGCAGCTGAGAAAGAATTCTCCTGTTAAGGAGATGATTTAGAAATGCGCAATACCTTGATAAAAATGCATTGATAAAAAGTTTCAAAAACTGCAGCAGTGCCCATACCAGTGTGGCTGTATATAGTCGACTTTCTTAGCGCTGCCACCCAACAGCTGTAGCTGATACACGAGCAGCGATTCTCCATAACTCACATAACTCATGCGACACGATAAGGACTCAGAATGACGCTTTGCTCAGCAGGCTTCCATTTTCTCTTTTTTGGGAAAGCACATGAGTGAAGTAAAAGACTGTGCACATTGCTGCAATGATGAAACTTTTCCCGCCTACTCAAAAGCAATGGATTGCGGCTCTAACAAAAACAGGTGAGCAATCTGACTATGGCGTGCATGTTACAGCTCATACTGAATGCCATAATATCCAGGAAATACGTGTAATAGGGATGGTTTGATCACAACCGCACTGCAGAAACATGACCTGCATCACAGCAGTAGAATGAAATTTTACATAGGCGTGCTCAGACAAATTTTAAGGATTATCCCTTTCCAAGCAAAAACAACAGAATCATTGGTAATTGAATGAAATATGAGTATTTATTTGTTTTAAGAGAAATCGTTGCAAAACTAAAAGATTGTCATAAAACTAACATAAATTCCAAAACAATAGTCGATACACTGATTTTACTGACAAGTACTGGCAGTTTTGTTATGCTAAAATTTCAACAGCAAATGATCTAAGTTACTATACATGCTGCAAAAAAGTCACAAAGCACTGAGTCAAAAAGACCTGTGAGAACATGCTGAAAATCCGCAGGAACAAAATGACTCATAACATGCCACAAGAAACTGGAGCAAAAAATAACTTGAAATGAGGTGCCAGTATCACTACAGTAATCTTTTCTGTATATTCAAAAAGAAATAACTACACATTACATGATGAAAAGATTACTTTTGTATAAACTCGATTTTGTCACATGTGTCACATGTACCACACGCGATAAAATTGAATTTATACTAACAGTAATATTTTCATCATGCAATGAGTAGTTATTTGTGTTTTCAATATATGTTTTTTGGATTTTGTCCCTGCAGAAGCTAAGGCCTATTTTGTAGCTTTTTTGAAAACGTTCAACAGCTTAACAACTGGTGTTCTTGGTGAGGTTGATCGCTGACCGAGCAGCCATTCCACGGTCACAAGAACGTTGAAGGCCTTCCGGGCGTACTCTACGTTCAGGAGCCAATGTGCTGACATCAGTACAAGTACCCTTTCTTCACCGTTCGACATACGGAACATGAGTTCTTTGTCTGCATGGAGCGAAAGGTTCCTTGCATATGGAAGATCAGCCCCATCGTACAAAATACAGGGTGTTATTGGAACGCTCCCTCCCTGCAAAAACAGTAATGAACTAATTACACACTCAGTACATTACTTAGCAGTTGTTGCAGCTTTTCTTATCGTATTTTTTCATATCTATTAATAAAATTTTTCTATCCTGAAAGAAGGATTCACACTCCCAAGCTCTACAACTCAGTAAAAGAGCATTTCAATCTATATAAAGAACGAAAACAATGGATGGCTGGTGTTACATTTTACAGCGTGTAATTGTGAGCCCTTCTTAAGAATAGAAAGGTTTTATAAACTAAACTAAAAGAGATGAACTAACGAGATCAATAATATAAGCGGCAAAAATGGGCAAGCAGGTAAACGGATATGCATGCGCTAGGCTCTTGTCTTTAACAGATAGAGAACTGACATTCGTGAAAGTGAAGAAGAGCGAGTTATAAGTCTTTTGTGTATCTTTAAAAATGATACATATCTCAGCCCATGGCATTTTGGTGCAGCGTGTAAGCAGAACTTGTGTATAAATTTGTTCCTTGGGTGCAATAAACTATGTTGTTGAAAATTAGTACACATCTTTCTTTGTTAATCCTTGTGCTGTTTCTGCACTAAATGTTAATTACTTTATTATCCTACGCATAAAGCCCAAAGGGCGCATGCTTCATGGGAAACATCATCTTACCATCTTCGCCTTCTTGTTCCTTCGGAGTTTGTCATCCAATTCCCTTGTGGATGTCTTCTTCAGTGATGCTACCGAGGACTTCTGATTTGGAGCAATTTTTGGAGCAGCAAAATGTCCGTTTTGGAGCACTTTGGAGCAGCAAAATTTTCATCTTGGAGCACTTTGGAGCAGATAATTTTGCATCTGGGAGCACTTTGGAGCGGCGAATTTTACATCCTGGAGTGCAATACAGAAGCATATTGCATTAACATTCAAGCACCTGAGTATTATTATGGGGCTCTTATGAAGCCTAGAAATATTTCTATTCATTGCAAATCGCATGGAAAAAATCATCTCAGGAGAATAGGCGTTCACACACGGGGGGCAGGGGGGGGGGGCGCAAAATCTGCCCCGTACATTGACCCTTGCGATAGCAATTATATGGACACTCTCGGCGGATTTTTGCCGTCGCCGTTGCCGTAATTTTCCGTATAAAGTCCAAATTAATAACATCACCACGCTTATTTTAGCCGCGGGTAAAAGCTCGCGAGCGCTGGCGACGAACGCGGCTGAAGCGGAGATTAAACTAGCCGGCCGTCTGTCTCCGCCGCACGGACAGCGCATGAGATAACATCTTCCCGCGTGCGGGCCTGCCGTCGATTGCTCATCAAACAGAGAGGAAACGCCCCGCCCGTCTTTCGTAACGAGCATGAAGGGACGCCAGGGGGGCGGAAGGGGGGGGGCGCATCTTTCGAAGGGCACAGTCGCTTGCGCGCGCGCTATCTCGAGGCATCAGGAGACGGCTCGTAAACTTGCTGTGCTCTCAACGCTTACTTCGCGTTTAGAGAACTCGGAGCAAGAAAACGCTTCGGTTCCTGGAGGGGCCATATTCCCTTAAACCAGCGTTTTGTTGAGTTACGCGAGATCGGATTCAAAAGAGTTAGCTGCTAGTCTTACTTCGTTTCACAATACAATTTTTTGGTATCGCATTCATTGCTTCGCTCTTAAGCGAAACTGAGTTTTTTTAACCGTTAGCTATTGACCCCCGAAAGCGAGGGGCGGACGTGTAACATGGCGTAGCCGCTTCACTGTGGGCCGTCAGCGACGGGCCCGCTACTGACAGCTGCGCATTTGCGGCTGCTCCGACCAGGAGATATGATTTTACTAATGAGATGACATTTTTAAAAAAGCAAGCAAAAAATTCGAAATGGAACCCTAGCACGTGAGCTCGAAAGGGCAGGGCCTTTTAGGGGGTATTTACCGCAGAGTGATTACAAACTCGGACGTGCTGGCGGAAGGAATTACGACAAAGCTGTTCTGGATGAAGATCCATGGATAAAGTATATCTGAGGAAAAGTGTCAACGCGTTTCCACCGTTCGCGTGCTCTTCCATAAACGCGAAGCAAGGAAAATTCGATATTGTCCCATATATCTACTGCGAGCGATCACAGATTTCATTCCGCGATGTCCGGAAACAGAAGTGACAGACATTTTAGCGGCACTCGTGTAGTTATTACTGAACATTGCTTTCCTTACGTGCCGTGCGACGCTTGAAACGAGCTATCAGCAGCGTTTCTGGAATAGACGACGTCCGCCGATGAATCGCCGTCGCACTTTCTCGCTACCGATAGGCCTATAGACGACACGAGCGTCTGCGGAGAGCGCGTTTTGCTGTCGAGCCGACTTGCAGAACAGAAGCTGCGTCGGCACCGTGCATGGCATCGTGGCTTACTCGGAACGCACGCGCTAGCGCTATTTATTCAGCGGAATAATTCTTGGTCCATGATTGCGACTTTATTGGCAGCCCCAAGATCGAGCTGCACATGTTCTGACGCGCCGGCGGTGCGATTGCCGGTGATAGACGCCCCCAAACCCGAGACTTTGGCGCAGTTTGGCGCAAATTTCGTCGATATTATCAGGATGGCGCAGTAAATACAATTTGGCGCACTTTGGCGCAGTTGGCGCAGGAGTGGAATCACTGCTTCTTTGTGGCAAACTTCTGTCTATTCTCCTTTAGGCGCTCATCTCCTGTCATATGCCTCCTTGCATTCTTGAATTTGTTTCCGAGCGCCATCTTCCACGAGTCCTGATAATGTTAGGTAGAAAACAAACTTTACTAGGTCTTTGTAATTAATGTTCACTACCTACTCAGGCTAAGAGAACTAAGTCACCTTGTTTACTTATATGGCCTACAGTATCCTACATGTCACCAATGCAAATTTAACTTGGGCAGTTTACTTGTCTTACATTCCTACATTAACTACTTATGTCTTATGCCTTACATTAACAGTAGTGTTTAAAGACCCATAAATGCATGGCACACATAAGAGAAACAGAAACTTCAGAAACTCTATGCTGATGAACTGGCTTTGTAACGTTTGCTAAATACCAAAATAGTGTATACTGTAGATTAACATGTAGGAATTGCAAAATTTTAAGAAGTCTTACATTTCCAGTCCCTATCACATCTGCCAGGTTTAGATACTTTTAAGAGTGATTCTCTTATACGGTTCAGTACGTTCGATGCCCGAAGCTTCTTGAAGATCAAGAGAGCTGCTCTCTTCAGGCCCCTATAACAAGTGATAGCACACTGTGTAGGTTGCGCAATACTTTTTTCAAGTACGTGTCGTAAGGTACACGAAAGAAAAAAATGCAGCTGTCATGATTTGCACAAAAGTGAAAACTTTGATTACCTGCTCTTCAGCATTCTCAACGTCACATGTCGATGATGACGAGCCATCCAGAGGTGGGCGACTGAAAGGCAGCCAATTTAATCTTTGCCATGTGTGGTATATCATCACCAGGGCCAAGGTCGACGTACTCATCAAAGTTCATGTCCATAACCTATGTAAAAACATTTCTTAATTTTGCTTCCAGCTTTGTCACAAAATCAGTGCGTCAGCACACACACTCGTTAGTGCAGAATGCCGTTTGGCACAATCAGCAGAATATATACGAGAAGAGAAACATCACAAAGTATCAGGGCGCGAACACTGGAAACTTTCGAATAACCAATCAAATGGTGCTCTATTCAACATTTTCATGTCAACCCGTGCTAGGGCCGTAACCGGGGGGGGAGGGGGGGGGGGGGGCAGAGAGCAACCGGTGCGAGCGCACGAAAGGAGACTGTATGGTTCTATGCCTGTCCGGAAATCAAAACGAGTAATAATCCTTCGTCTTATCGCCAACGAGACGGAGTTAGTTTTTCCGAGTCCCCAAAACACGAAACGCAACCACGGCGGCATCGTTCGTGTAATTTAGCACCGCATGGAAACAGGTGTAATCGCGCCCCGGCGAGCAATAAACGAGAGAGTAACAAGCGGTCACCCTTTTAAAAAGTTTAGAAAGCACACAGTCAGCTCGAGAAGCGATAACCGCCCGAAGAACTCATCTAAAAGCACCGCGCGCGCGCGCTGGAAAGCGCAGGCGGCAGCCGGCGTGCCGCTGTAGAAAAAAAAATATTAATAAAAACAAAGAAACATCGGCGCATGAAAAAAAATTCTACGTACTTCCGCAGTGTACATGCCAAGAAAGAAAAATAATCGGAAAAGGTGCGCATTTTGAACATACAGGCAATGACGTGCCTCCACTGACGTAAAATATAAGCAAACAACTACGTACTGCCTTTCTTCGAAGCGCGAATTGAACTAAGTACGTTGCGGCAATTAGAAACTAAGCGCATGCTAGCGACGTTCATTTAGCGACACAATCACCTAGTTTATCGCTGAAATCCCGCACAGCAATGCCAAGGAGTGCATCTTTCACACAAACACTTTACGTTTCACTCAGGATCTGAACACGAAAACACTCACGTATGTACGTACCTGAAAATCTAGACGTAGACAGCGCGACGAGGTTTCCCAAGATGGGGCACACCGCAATGGCTTGTTTAAGGTCCTCAAATGTGCCAATGCTCAGGGTGTACGGCCTCTTCATGTGAAGGTGAGGCTCGTCGACCAAACATTTCACGTGTCACATTCTCGCTATTTGAAGGCAAAGACCGCAGTGGCAACAGGCAACCCGCGCGATTCTTTTATCGAAAGCGTGTCCTTCGCGTGTAAGCGTATATGCCGCACGTGTATCCGAACATACGCGCGGCGCAATCAGCGACGCCTAGCCCTGGCAACACGAAGCTCTGCACATGCGCAGTTGGTACTTATTGCCGTGAGCTCTCAAGTGTATGGAGAGAGTCTGGTGAATCGGCGAAGCAGTGACGTCACGCCTTGGTGATGACGCCGGAGATATCATGGCGCTTCTGACGGCTGCGCGGCTGCGCGGCTACAGTGTACTAGCGCGGCTGCGCTGAGTTAAAATGTTGCGAAAAATGATCGTGTTACCTCGCCCATCTTTGTCTCTCCCGCTCTCTGCAGACGCCCAGACGCGCCGTAGGGATCATCTGGCGGATCGCGTGGCGCACGCTCCACGCCTCCGTGTAATTAGAGTAGCGTGCTTTGCGGGAGCTCGCCCAACTACGTGGGACGCAAGTGTTATCGCATGTTGCCTTACAACGCGCACAAAGAATTATGCCGTAGTGGGCACATAAGAACTGTGCGTATTCTATAGGATAATTTTAAATGACCCGACCACGCTGTTGCGTTCTACTCTTGAATGCGAAGCTCAAGCGTCCTCCAAATTTTGGAGAGTATGAACTGAATTAGGGGCGCGATAACATTAAAATGATCGAAATGCTGACTTTTATAGTTGAATAAGCAGATTTCTAGGCAACAACGTTCTATGGAGAGCGCGGCGATTTTTGTGCTATGAGAGCTTGTTCAGTTCGCGCGTGTTTAGCCTGTACAGAAGTCCGCCTGCGCGCCTAATATTGTGTAGCAGATGCACAAACACGCTGCTGAGGCCTCCCGCCATCTAATTTCTGAAGAGGTCATGCTCATAGGTGTGCGCAATGTATGGGGCAGACTTTTCGCACTTCTTTCTTAGGTAACTAGAAAAGACGGCCGCCTCTAGCTCTGCGGGGGGGGGGGGGGGGGGTGGCAGAATAGCGCACCCCCCGCTACTGTGCTCACGTCGTTGTTTCAACGAAACGAAAACCAAAAACGAAAAACAATTAAAAAAACGTCATTTTTCACCGGAACGAAGACGTAACCGAAACGTTATCTATTGTTTCGTTCGGGATTGAAACTGAAATATTTTTTATCGGTTTTCAGTTCACAGGAAAATTTGGCTTTCTGGAACAACCGAAGTCATGTAAAGTGAACAGTAACGCATATCTCGGGATATAGTGTGAGTGCGTATCTGAGGCAGGAATTCTAAAGATACTGAAATTTTGCGAGAAACGATAAGTGTGAGAACGAGAGCTGTTTGTGTTAACGCATGTAAGCTGTCGTGTGCCAGTCACGTTCTAGCGCGGAGAGGGCATTCTCGACGCTGAAGTTTGCTTGATTATCCCACACTCGTTCGTATTTTTTGTCATTGTATACCCACTGCAGCTTAGCAGTCAGGGCATTTGTACGTGTGCATGATGTACAGGCTCATATTTTCTTCATTTGACATGATAATTCATGTTGACCCAACTTAAGAGCATAGCCTGCCCAAAATTGTCATACATTTGCACATTAATTCGTTTACACCCTTCTGGTGAGGGTGTAAATGGGGTGTTGCAAGGGTGTTTTCTTTACGAACACCCCAATTCCAAAAATAAGGGTGTAATAAGGGTGTTCACAAGGGTGCTTTTGACGCATACACCCGTTTTACACCCTTTAGGGTGTAAAAATTTTTACTGTGATATACGGTTGTTCACGTTCAAGTAAAAAAAGTACCTTGGCCACTCCTTTCCTCTATGTTATTAAAAAAACGCAAATAAATAACAGGAGTCACAAAGCTTTGTTTTCACGCAAGCTGTAAATTCAAGGTATATTAACATGCACTCATGATGTAAGAATAGTGCGCTTTGCAATCAGTTCAGCTTGTCTTGCTTCGCTTTCTAGAAGATCACAGAAGTGCATTTGACAAAACTGGTTGCTGTTGCTTTTCATGAGCATTGTGTGTATTTCACGCCTCAACTAGCTGATGCATTCAGTACTGAAGATAGGCTTGCTGCCGCTGGCCTACCCGTTTCTAATCACCAGTTATAGTTTGCTACTATTACCCTAAGTGAATTTCTATCTATAAAAAACAAGCCACACGTCTACCAGTCTATTCGATTTTCAAATAAATGCCTTATGTATGGCAGACGCTCCCTGAAGGCTTTGCCCATATATCTTTTCCAGAGGCACCTCTAAAGCTAAGTAAGAAAGAACGCCAACGGAACAACTTCCTCGTGAGTACCCTACAGCCTGAAAGGTTGATAAAACGCCAATTTCAGGCAGCTTGCTTTTTCAGTTTTAACCCCATAACAAAACAATATCAATTTCTTTTAGAAAAGTCTTGCCAGGATTACCTGGTTACACAGAGAATAGCCAGGTACCGTATGCCCGTTGAAGAATGTATGCCTGCTTTATATCGATTGCTCTTATATCTCGTTTGAACTGGCAAGACAATAAAACCATTACCTGAATTGAAAGGAATGAATTGAAGGGAGCGACCGAAAAGGAAGCGATTGAAATATGCGTGGATTTGCATTCACATTGAGTGCAGCAAGCTTCTGGGTCGCATACTCGAAGGGTGTTCACATACATTATTTGCGACCAGCTAGAGTCAAGTCTTTTTTTGTTGATGAAGGAATCTTTGTCAATGCATGTTTATTTATGAAAATTTTCCTTATTTAAAGGGGCCCGGCAACACTTTTCGAGCATGCTCAAAAACCGCTGTCGATCGGTAGTCGAGGCTCTCGAGAACACGCGAGCCAAATATTATAGCGATGCGCACGGCCTGGAATTTACAATAAATTCTCAAAGTCAGCTGAAAATCGCTCCCTCTTCTCTCGACAAATGATGTATTAGTCCGCAAAATATGACGCGATTGTCGGCAGTTCCACCATTGGCTGATGTTATAATCACGATAACACCCTCATTATTACTTTCGTTGTTAATTTTGAGTTCAATAAGTAGATAATATGTACGTTTATATTATGTTATCGCGTTAAAAACACCGAACAAACATTAATATTAGCACTTCGGTCTCACCGACAGCTCGTCTGCTCGTAGTTGCGTGGTTCCGTTTTCTTCGCCATGCGCAGTGCCGAAAACGTGAATATTTCTGTGCTTTTGACCATCGCCGGTTGCCGTTGAGAGTGGCAGCCGTTCGAGTGTTGCCTCGTCAGCTGAGAACTGCATCGTCGGCACGTACTCACGACCGACCGAGGCACGGGCGCAGCGTGTCTCCGATAACAATGCTGGCGTCCGGTAATGGCGGCGCTTCGGGGTCGTCTGCCAGTGCCGTCTTACGAGGCGGTGTATCGGAGTATGGGCCGAAACCGATCTCAGCTGTCATTCGTTCCAAATTCCAAACGAGCGCGCACGTTTGCTTCCATGGTTGGCAGAGTGATGAAAACACTACGGCGTTCGAGGTGCACACCCAACATTACCAAACCGACGCGCAGTTTTCAAGCACGCGCGATACAAAGCTGGGCCGCGAGACCTATAACCACAAGAACGCTGACATCTTGGAACGTTGCCATTCTTGCCATCACATATCAATCCTAAAAAAGCATCTGCACAATTAAAAACTTGCGGATATTGTTTTGTGTTTATTTTGAATACTTCTACAAAAGAATACGACGGCTATTTATGCAATTTACTGCGCGCGGAAAGGAGCGTTTGCAGGCTCGTTAACTAGATGGCACCACCATATCAACACTCGCGAGTACGCGAGTGTGTGCTTGCGGCCGATTGCGCCGGTTTGTGCGTCGTGTTAAAGCCCCTGAAACTTCGTTCGCGACGTGTATCTCGTAGTTGTCATAGTGTCCCGTTGTGTGCGTTTTCTGTCGCCGCATACCACTCGACTTCATGTGACAGCCCTTTTTTCTATCGAGCTGGAAACTTCAGTGCATCAGTGCAAACCAGGACGGACGGCAAAGAAGAGATGAGACAAGTCCTGAAAGTTATGTACGAACCAGTCGCAACCGATTTTTTAAATACTTTGTAACGGCGATAAAGCTTCGTGGGCCGTGTAACTTTAGTTTCGATTGTAGCTTTCGGGAGATGTCTCACTCACATTCGCCGCTGCATGCTGCAATCGACATTTTTCTGCTTTACGGCTCTCTGCGCTGAAGTACGGCAGCAATGAGCTGAAAAAGAACGTAGATACAGGTGTCTCGCCATTGCAAGTCGAATCAGCGCGCGACCACGGCCTGCGGACTTGCTTCGAGCTGCGAATCTGTCGAGTGACCTTTGTGCCAGCGAACGGAGAAACTTTGGTAGGGAGTGCCTAGTAAAAACCACGCACAAAGAGGTCGAAATTTTAACTGTTGTCATCCGGACCACCTGCACAGACAACCGTACACTAACACACGGCTTCACGCATCAAAACACAGCTGATGTTCTCTGAACAGCGCGTAGCTGCCTTAGGTTGGTAGATTAAAACTGATTACTACCGTCAAATGTAGTGAGCGTCTCAGGGTCTGGCAACGCTGGCAACGATCGTTTTGTTCCATCATGGCGGAAGCCATGCGGTTATAGGTTTCAATGCACGGGCCCTATGGGGAGCTTTTCCTCTAGAGTCAGTATATTAACTCTATGACGAGAACGACGCAAGCCGACCGGAAGTGGCGGCACAGACCACGTGGTTGCGCCGAGACGCCAGAGAAAAAAATGAAAAAAATGCCGCCGGCGCTGACGTCGCCTCCTCGCACCTCCGCCCTCCCTCCCTCCCCTCACGCCGCGCGCAGCTTTCCGCGCGCTCGCTGCGTTGAGTTGAGAGAGAAAGCTGCGGAACGTGATCTCTATAATTTGGTAACACCACTTAGACTTGACGGATTCGAAAAATTTTTGCGGCATATGACTCGTGAAGAGTCATACGTCAATAATGATACTATTCCAATATCATTAAGAAAGGTGTTGCAGGGCCCCTTTAATGTTTCATGGGAACATGTTATCTTTTTTTCTTTTACGTTCGGAGGCATTTTGGTGAGACAGCTTTTTTTTTTTATCGCGCCTCATCTTGTTCAGTGTTTCCATTTCATACCCAGCAGTGCAGCGTGTAGGAGAATATATGCTTAACCATTGGTCGCTTCACTAACAAGCTTCTTTTTTCTTTTTCATCAAGCACGGACGCTTCCACAGATTGGCACAGAAGCTTACAGAAGTGGACTCGAAATTATTATCTTCTATCATAGCGTTTCTACAACGTAATCAATTGACGAAGTCGGTGCGATGGACTGACTGTTCTTTAACCCTTTCAGCCCTGGATTTTTTATCTTGGTCGGAGACTCCTTTTGTGCTTGTTTTCCTAATAGTTATCACCTCAGAAGACCACAAACGAAAAATTGAGCCAGTGGTGCAAGTATTAATGGATATACAGACATGACATCAAATTAGGTCATCAGAGCTCAGCGGCTGTGAAATGAGAAAAATGACATCTTTTTTTCCTGCTATTCACTAGAGTATACCAAATGTGAACCACGTCTCATTTTTCAGTGTTATACTCATTGAAACAGCTTCAGTACGTTGACCCGAAAATTGCGCTTAGCCGCCTCAGCGTACCCGTCTTGGCGTCACCCACGACTTCAGTCAAGGTTCTTCGTCTTTGCGGCTCCGAGCTCCACAAGCATATCACCATTTTGGTGTCAATCGCAGTGGGGATAATTGAAGAAGTATCGCCTCAAGAATGGGCAGTTTCGGTTTCATTTCCGAGGTGCTAGGGGAAATGTGTGATGGTGTCAATTGACACCGCCAGGGCCGAAAGGGTCAAGCGGCGGCCAATAATAGTATGAGAAGCAGAGTACTTTAAAACCGCTGGCCATTAAAAGACGCTTTTGGCGAATAAAAAAGAAAGGCAGTCAAGAAGCCCCAGTACGCCTATAATGAGTGCTGAGTGCTGTAGGTAGCGTGAAGAATAGCATCAATAAGTCAGTTGTTTTACATACTGCGAGTAGCGACCACACACACACACACACACACACACACACACACACACACACACACACACACACACACACACACACACACACACACACACACACACACACACACACACACACACACACACACACACACACACACACACACACACACACACACACACACACACGTACACACACACACACACACACACACACACGCACACGCACACACACACACACACACACCAATGTTCCAAGTCGGGAGAAAAAGGACGCAAACGGCGAAATGCAGCGGAAAACTGGAATTGCTCCAGCTACAGAGCACCTTCAGGCATCGATTCATTCGCACTTTGTCTCTTCCGAGCAATGTTTGCCTGCCGACGGAGTCTCCGCGTCCCGCCAGCGAAGTCTTACTACCCATTCAGAAGAGCTTCCTCTACCCGCAACGTACGTTCGCTTTGGTGGGACGCGCACAATCAAATATGCATGCCGTCAGGCTCTGCTGCGGAGTGTCCTCTTTGTTTTGCATTATCGCCCTTCTGACAATGCGACGGATACACCTTTTTTCGATTTTCTGTCTGGAGTTCCGACAAGGCCGTCACGTACGCATGACGGAAACGGTCCAATATATTTTCCAAGCGCACGGTACGAGGTGTCATTGTTGCTCAATATCAGAGCTATAGAAGCTATCAACCGTATAAAAAAAAGAAGAGCTGGTGTACGCCGTAAGCGGAAGGCAATGTTCTTGGCATTTGGCCTCCCATGCACCACTCGCCATAATTTCTACGGCCAACCTGCATACGTCTAGACGAAACCAAAATTCGTCCGTCCTATGAGCGCAAGAAAATCCGAGCACGTATATACCATAGAAATTAGGCGAGCCCCACTGGTACACTAAAAATGAAGAAGGGAACACACGGGCAGCGAACACCACTAACGATTTCTTGACAGATTCAGAAAGATTAATCAAGTGTCGAGGTTAACCCAGTGATATACAACGGCGCCGCACGTTTTTGCTTCGCTGGTTAACCATCTCTAGACAGTGCTTGGACGCTGATGTTACGAAATATATATCGCTTTGCGAAATACTTTAACAAGCTATACAAAACAAGCTTTGCTAAACACGCGCAATATGGGTGTTAAACTCTATGCGAAGCAAATTGAAGGTGTTTAACTGTCCAGCGCCAGAAAACGTATCCGTCACAGCAGCAGCAAGAAAACGGCGCTATGTTAAAGTATAACGGCGATAAGATAATTGATTCATTCTCTCTCTCATTCTCTCTCTTGCTGTTCGGCGAAGAAATGCTACATCATGCTTCTATTGACCTAGGCCAATCACTGAAAAAAATAAACAAAAACCTTCGAAATCAATTTTGTTTAAGAGCAGAGATTCGGAATTCAGGACACTGCTGGCCGAAGATTGAATTACCGAGAATTGCTGGCCGTACAGCGGACGACAGGATAAACGCGAAAGCAAGGACGCACGAGTCCGGCAGGAGGCTCTCCTTTTCCTCCTTAGACGTCTTCAACTGCAAATATAGCTCTGCCAAATAAAGAACGGCAGACGGGTTCGCTACATGTGTACCCCCATCCGCAAAGGCCTGCGGAACACGAAATCCGAGCGAAAATGAAGGAAGAATTGAGAACAAACGCTACTTTGTCGCCCCTAATGCGGCCACTTTGGGACCGAAACGCGAAGCCCGTACTTCCCATTTCAGTGCACGACCACTATTCGCTGGTCGTGATGCACTATCCGACGTGAAATTTGACAGAAATATGTCTGGTTGGAAAAAGGCTATGGATTAATAATAAATGGCCCCCCAACCATAAAGTTTAAGTAAAGGAGAACATTTATCTAAGAGTAAAACACTCCGTAATATATATATATATATATATATATATATATATATATATATATATATATATATATATATATATATATATATATGTATGTATGTATCTGTGTGTGTGTATGTGTGTGTGTCAACAAGTCAGGGTTCATTTTCTGTCTAAGCTCTGTACGTGGGTACTGACAATATAATTATGTGGATAACGGTTTTTAAGCGAATGCCGCTGTTTCAAAGCGGTTTTGTAAGTTCTATTTTATGTGAAAGCCGCAAAGTACGCTTCATAAGGAAGTTAGGCCGGCCGAATAAAGCCCAATACCCAAGGGCAACGCGCATTTTCTTATTATTTCGCCATTTTCAATCGTTGAAGCCGTAAAGAAAGGATAACGGGTATGCGAAAACGGAAAAAAATTTAGACTGTGCCAGCGTGACTCTAGTACCCCAGTTTCTGAGAGAAACACATTATTTGTGATGAATATAATTACGGATCTCCTTAGTCTTTTCACTGATAGGCACCACGAGAAGGCATAAGAAACATTAATAAACGTATACAGACCGCAGAAGTAAGTGCTCGATTAATTACTGTCTCACTGGACGCCATGTTGAAAGAAGCGTCGTTGTTTTTTTTTTTTCCAAGCGTAGCACAATGATTACACGAAGATTGTGACCTTGACCTTATTTATGCTTATATTTTCGGTTCGATGACATCAAACTCGACTATGCACTTTTACAGTGACGCACACAGGGCGGTCCATTAACTCGGTCTTTCACTTGGAAAAAAGCAAAACGCTATCATTCTGACATCTGCGTGTAGTTGAACGAGACGCGGCCGCCCACTATATCCACTCCGCCAAAATGCTGCGACACCAGCTTCACGAAAATACACTGCGGACGCCGTCTTAATTTCGCAGTGATGTCACAGAACGCAGTGAAGTCCTTGCGCTACTTCCGGTGCTCTTATCTTTCACGAATCGCGATCGCAGCGGGGTCAGGGACGGGGTTCTTCGCTGCTGTCCCGGCATCCGACCATTTGTGTCCAGGCTGCGCACTTGTTGGCGGTCAAATTGAGGACACCAGAGCTCTGGAAGCGATGCGCGCGGGTCCGTGACCAGAGACAACATGGCATCTCGGCAGAGCGCCTAAAAGCTTCCTCGCGTTGCATGCGGTTATAAAAATAAGTTGGTCCTTGGCTTTTTCATTTAACGCAACTTCCTGTTTTCCTGTTTTCCAGTGTCCTGTCTTGTGTATGTCCTCCTTTGCGCCTTAAATATGAATCCTGTTTTCCGGCTTATATATCAACCCTTCGCAGCACGCTTTCGATCGGAATCCCTCTACACCTTCCAACGTTGCGTCACTTCCGGTTCGACCTCAGTTCTTTTTAATATATATATATATATATATATATATATATATATATATATATATATATATATATATTATTTTCTTCGTTCTCGCGTGTTTTGTTTTCGTGTGCTTTTTTATCGTCGTACCTACAACTTGTTTTCTAATTTCTTTCGGTGACAATCAAGGAGGTTTTAAAAAAATTCTGGAGTGGAAGTTCTCGCAACACTTTGCCAGCGAAAGTGAAGCCAGCTTTTGCCCACCAAAGAGCTCGCAAACATGCTCTTTTTTGGTGGTGCCTACTTGGAGATCAACTAGATTTTATCTGTTAGTGTAAATACTACGTTAATTATAAAATAAAAGATAGTTTTTGCCGACAAAAGTAACCCGTCAAGAGGAGTATTGGCGATTGATCGCCAATAAAATTTGCCTAGACTTTGGGGTTTACTTACGAAAACTAGTAACACAAAGACATACTTGGAGCAGCATGTGCCCCGTAAAAGTTGTCATATTAAACTCGCCTGGCGTTCGAGGAAAACGCTCGCTTGCCTTCGCCAATCGCCGATGGTTTATCTTGCCCCTACTAAGATGGCGGGCGCAGCCGCCATGTTGTGGTGGGCACGGCTTCACTCTTGCGAAATAATCGCCACTCCGGCAATTTCTTTTAACCTCCTTGGTGACAATTCATCGAACTACTCAGCTACTCAGCTAGTTCGTTCACTTTTTGTTTAGGTTACCACTTGCTTTGTAGGTTCAGTGCCTCAGTCTGTGGACCGCAGTAGCGCTCTGTGGTTACCACGCCTGACAGCGCCTGGCGAGTAGTATAATAACGTTCTCAGAAGGTATTATAAATTATCTGAAAGTTTCAGGTGTTGACATCGTAAACTTTCTTATTCCCGGCAAGCTGAAGCCATCGTAATATTACTGGAGTTGCGAAAGCCATTTTTTTTCAGTTTCGCTAGTTTGTTTTCCTACAGAACTTAACCGGTGTTGCAAACTGCCTTGGCCTACCCGTGATGACATACACTGTTGGAGTCGGCCGACGGTGGTTGCCTCCGGAGGTTGAAAGTTGAAATGATTTTTGTGACGAAACAAATTTCTACCTCCATTGGTACTCTACTCTATGTCCATTTCATTGTTACCAGGGTAAATTAATTTTATGATTTTTGCAAGGATTGCTTGATGTGGTGTGAAATCATTCCATTCAGGGAGCTGCACTTTTAACATAAAACCTTCGCATAAAGGGCTCGACAACAATAACGCACTACTTTCTCTTCAGAACAGTAAATACTGACCATTGCTTGAGATGTTGCTGAGGTACTGACGAAAAGCAACTCGATGCATGCAAACCAAGGAGGTTTAAAAAAATTCTGGAGTGGAAGCTCTCGAAACGCCTTGCCAGCGAAAGTGAAGCCAGCTTTTGCCCACCAAAGAGCTCGGAAACATGCTCTTTTCTGGTGTTGCCTACTTAGAGATCAAATGGCTTTGATCTATTAGTGTAAATGCTACGTTAATTACAAAATAAAAGATCGTTGTTGCCGACAAAAGTAACCCGTCGAGAGGAGTATTGACGATTGATGTCCAAGAAAATATGCCATGACTTTGGGGCTTACTTTCGAAAACTAGTAACACAAAGACACACTTGGAGCAGTATCTGACCCGTAAAAGTTGCCATATTAAACTTCTCTGGCGTGCGTGGAAAACGCTCGCTTTCCTTCGCCACACTTCGATGGTTTGTTGTGCCCCTAGTAAGATGGCGGGCGCAGCCGCCATCTTTTGGTGGGCACGGCTTCACTATTGCGCAATAATCGCCACTCCAGCAATTTTTTTTTAACCTCCTTGATGCAAACTGATCGAAAGGTGGGTTCGTGAAACTTTCTGTGGCAATGAAGACAAAGCTACGGGGGCGAAGCGTCTGCACATGTACTGCTACGTGAAGTAGTTCGGTTTGGCGCGCGCGTGGAAAGTGATGGCTAGCGTTGCATTTCGACGCAAACGCTGCTTAGCGTAGCGTCTAAGGTACGCGTAAAAGGCTCGACTTTTTCAAGCACGCAAAAACGCAAAGTGACAACGTATAAAGTAAAAGAAATACAAATATCTCGCTTGTGTGCACTGCTTTCCGTCTCAAAAAGCTACATGTAGAAAATGAAGGATTATTTTATATATCTCACGCAGAAAATACGGACGCAATTGTGGGACTATACATTCATTAGCGGTAGGATACGTGCATTGCGGCTCTGTACCTTTCCCTTCATTGCCACAGAAAGTTGTCCCCGAGTATAATAATGTCGATTCCGGTACCGTCATTAATATTTTTGTTGTGGGAATACACCTTTTGCATGACCATTTATATTGTAGCACTGAGACATAGTATATGTGATTGACCTACCTACCACGAGTTCCTTTCCGAGTTCCGTTTGTTAAAGATATCTTCTGTTATGCAAGATGAAGCTGGCGACACCCATAGGCACCAATTTCTCTTCAAACACATTTATTAAAAAAAAAGAAAAAGAGGCAGCTTTGCGCTAATAACAATATCTGGGGTTTCCGTTGTGAAGGGCTGCGGAAATTTCAACCATCTCTTTAACGTGCACTTAAATCTAAGTACACCGGCCTCTACCATTTCGCCTCCACCGAAATGCGACCACCGCAACCGGGATCGAACCCGCGACCTTCGGGTCAGCAGCCGAGCACCGTAACCGCTACTCCACCGCGGCGTACCTTCGCACTAATAGTGTCAGGCCTGAAACAAGTGTTTCTCGTCGGTTCTCTCTTTCTTTACTCCTCTCTTTCTTCCATTTTTTTTGTCTTTTTCAGTTCTTTCTGTCTTTTTTTTCTCTCTTTACTTAATTCTATTTTTCTTCCTATCTTTTTTTCTTTGTTTCTCTTTTTTTTTCTATTTACCACTTGCTTCCTCTTTTTTTCTATTTTTATACGTGGTTTTGCCTGCGTTACGCCAGGCGACGACAGCATACGACAGCCAGGGCCCCTAAAGTACTCCGCACTTGATATCATCATCAAGGCGCTCGAAGAACAAGAGGAAGAAGACTTCTCCTTGGCACGAGCGCGTGCTCAATATGGTACAGATGGGGGTTTTGCCTGCGTTACGCCAAGCTACAAGAGACGACGACTGCATACGACAGCCCGGTCCTCTAATGTGCTCCACACTTAAAAAAAAGAAGGGTGCGGGGTGGGGGGGGGGGGGGGGGGGGAGGATAAGCGATTTGCTATTGAGTGCCCATGTGATTGTTTCTCACAACGAAAGAGAGCGTAGAAGAAAAGTAAGGTCGGGCGAGTTGGTAAGTATTCGTTACAAGGCTGTGCAGCTAGAAGAAAACATGAACAAAAATGCACTGGTTCGGCTTGCTATTTGCTTGTCCGCGTATTTCCCGCGCTGTACTTTTACCATTGTGTCGGGTGGTAAACGATGCGCGCCCGCCCTCCGTGCGAGCATAAGGTGGCACGGCAGCACAATGACCCCACTTCGCGTCCTCTAACATCGAACATCGCATGCATTCAAAGCAGTACGTTAATCTACCGCTAGCTTCGTTACACGGCACATCGAACGCATGGAAAGAAGGCTGCACTTATCAATATTATGGCATTTCACTATCTACGTTTGTTACAGATTTCCGAACGCCTTACTTAATACTTGCCTTCTTCTTCTCCCTGCTGTATTTTTCCTCTTTTTTCTCCGCGTAGGGTGTCAAAGCAACTGAAGTCCGATTAACTTAAGTGTCTTTATCTTTTTTTACCTGCTTTCGTTACGTTTTTCGTAAATTAATACGTTCACGCAGTACCGCAGACAGCCTAGCTGTTATCTTCTTATGTAACTGGTGAAATCATGAGGATAACACAGGATGCTGCGGCATATCCTGTCGATAACTTGTCGAGACCAAAATAAAATTAAGCCAAGAAAAGCGAAGGAGAAAGTGCGTGTTTTTTAAATGTTGTAGTTATTTGAGAAATATACATGAATGTGGAAGAGTAAACGGCTTTCTGCCATTGGAAAACGAACCCACAGCCTCCGCACGGTGCATCTGTCATATTCGGCCTATTCAGATATATCACTCAACGTCTACACAGCCACGACATTTATTGAGTACCTGTGTATTTGTACGAAAATTCACCGAAAGATCATCACGACATGAGAGGACACTTCAGCGTTTCATTTAAGAGCGGGACGCGATAGCTTTTCGGGCCCCGTTCGCACAGCCTTCTCATTAGCTTGACATGCTTCACTTAACACTGAATAGATCAACCGTGCCGTGAGGAGAAGATAATTGCCGTTGTAAACTCTCCCGGGGCGCCTACTGCAAGTGCAGTTGCGAAGTACCCAATGCGCCACTATTCACCATTTTGCGATGTAGCGTAGTACCCACTTACGCGTATGTAAGGCAATACGCTCACCTGTGTAGCTGCACACTTTGTCGATGGCGATGATGGTGATGTTGAGGAATTATTGATGAGACATTTTTAATGGATGGGCGTCGTTAAAACACTACTCGTTACGGAAGTCAGATATGTAACATCTGGTGCGATTCTACGCTTCTGCCAAGCAATATTACGTCCGCTAACGTGACTTTTCGACCGACAAGACACCCGTATAGGGCCTTTTTCCAAAGTAGTTCAAAGCACTCTCTGCGTTGCGTGGCTCTGTGGCAGAACACTTGACTGCCACGCGGAATACCTGGTTTTGATGCTAACTTGAAGCGTGATCTTTAATGCGAAAGCCTGATATGCCTCAGTAAGCACGAAATTTGACCGTCGACGTCCCGCGTCGTTAGCGGCGTCGGGGACGACAGGTGCGAAAAATCATGATCACGTGATGACGTCACCGATCGCCCAAAATATGTGACGTTATCATGACGTCACGCATTCTGACGTGACGTCATGTGACGTAACGCCACACAATGGCGTTGTAGCGCGCTCCTTTGGGCGGCGAACAAAACCGGAGAGCGCGCGACCTCAAATAAAAAAAATAGAGACGGCGCTTCGCAGTGGCACGTGAAGCCACGGCTCGTGTTCCCTGTTGGCGTCGACTCTGGTTCAGCCATCTCGATCCTTCGCTTCTGTGACCTAAGCCTACACAGACATCACATGACATCGTAGCTTGGTCAAAGGTGGGCTGATCACGGAGAGAGTGAAAAACCAGGTGAAGTGCCTTCGATTCTGGCGGCAGTGCGAAACCACGCTAGGTGTACAAAGCTTTCGGAGGATGGCGGGGCAGGATAAATACATCTAGGGAGCCTACATGACCGGCCATTCATGTAGGCTCCCTAATACATCGACTGAGAACAATAATGTCACGTGGTCGTGACGTCGACGAACACAGCAGTCGGCGTTTGTAGGATGAAACTGTTTATTTGGCCGAACTTGTGGCCGGAAACTGAGAACTAGAACTACAGCAATGCACGCTGTACAATGATAGCGGCGAACAGGGCATCGTCCGTCGACCAACTGAAAAGTGGTGAAGCGCGTCGGCATTCAAACATGTGCCGTCGAATATTCCAGCGTTATCGCTGGCTGTCGTGCAAATTCTAGAATAAGCTCGAGTGTGCGCGTCTTGCGCGCAATCTTAACAAAAACGATCTACAATTATCGCGAAGGTTCTCGAACAACGAGGCGTGGTTCGCGCTGAGCGTTGCTGACAGTCTTTGTGGCCGAAAACCGAATACGGCAAAAGTGATAAAGAAACGCTCGTGGCAATAAGAAGATGGCTTTCACCTTCGAGTCGTCTTAGGTGAATGCACAAGGGACCCGGCGAGCTTTTCTTCTTTGCATCTATTATAGTTTTTCTCTAACGGACAACGCCGACGCCGCATGTTCTGTGACACGGGCTCTTTAACGCTCTCGTGTTAAAACAGCCCAGTCCTGAACCTATAGGGAGGCTATCTGGCAGTGTCACCGAGCGTAACTCACGGCCATTACGTCGAAGGATTAGATGTTTACTTTTTTTAATGGGCGGATTGCCTTATTGTTCTCTAAGTGCGTTCAATTCCGCACTTTCTACAGAATGCGTCGTAGAGAAAAGCTACCGGAACAAATGTCAAAAAACGCATGCGTCGATATAGTATGTCCCTTGCGAATGCCGGTATAGAGAAAAAGACAGTAAGAACACGGGCATGTCTACAGCTAGTCTGCACAGCAGAGAAAGCATGGTAGGGACGGGCTGCAAGGAGGGTGACGGAGCGGCTGCTGCGCTATCTTCCCGCCTCAGGCGCTGCAGTCGAAACGACGCACCTGAGGCCGTACGTCGGCGACGACGCAGACCAACCCACAAAGGAGCAGCAGGCACACGCTAGTGAATACAAAAAAGAAAATAATTCAGCACATATTTACGGCACGTGCATGCCCTTGCATGGTCTCCCCACTTTCTCATACACCCATAAGTCCATACATTCATAAATCAAAGTCACTGCGGCCCGAACGTGAAGTATTAAATCGCCGCGACCGCGGAAGCTGCTCGATCTAAAGCTGTATTTTCCATCATATGTGCATTAGTTACATTACGTTATATGTTCCGCTAGCGAATCTCTATGCTAGCAGGAGTTCTGCCCGCTTCTCGAGGTAGGACGAAGATGGGCGTATATCCAAACCCCTTTACGAAACGGCTTTTGTCATGAAAGGGTCTTCGGCATTGTGTATTCCCATCTCGTCTCTATTCCCTTGTCTCCTTTTTTTCCTTCCTTGTTCGCTATGTAGTAATCCCGCTAAAATTATCGATGCCAAAGTTATGTGCGGTTTCCTGAGAGTAGCTATTTCTTAAAAGGAACAGAATTTCGGTAACTCAGGTACTCGCAATAAGAAGAAAGGGTCAAAGAGAGAAGAACACGTCGATGCGGTTTCGTTCTCATCCTGGCAAAATGTACAGGTCTCCTGCAAGACTTCAAGAATACCGTGGAACGCGTTTGACACAAATGCTGAGCTGGATGATAGGCAGCCTTGTTCTGTTCTTGCCATGGTTTCTGAAACTCGGAAAGGGCGCGTAGCAAGCAAGTTGTCGCGCATGACAGAAAAAAAATATATATATATAGAAAGAAAGAAGTAAGCATCAGTCATAGAGCGATGCATTTTGATTCCGTATGAGCTAAAAACAGCATAGGCCTCATGAAAGAGAGGCAGCTCGACGCGGAATCACTGAACGAATTGCATCTTATCGCTTACGATGAACGGCCTCCACTCCGTTTTAAATCAGAAAGGTCCCAGTGGCGCAACAGCGCTTGAGAATTCGCTCGCGACACGCCAGTGGCACATACTTTGTTGGCGTGCTTCGTGGCCGTTCAATTGGTCTTTCCTTGTGTTGCTGTAGAGTCGGTATCTGCCGCGTGTGAGGAACCTCAAAGCAAGTCACGTACGGCTGCGATCATGTGCGATTATGTGAGTGATGCTCCTCGTAAGCCTGAATGTTCGAGTCACGCAAATTGTAGAAATACATGCAGCAAATAAGCTTAAGCTGCACGAACCAACTAGCTGAACAACATGTCATACTTCTGCAGAAATACCTCAGCGCGGCAAATCGCCAAAATTGGTTTTAAAAAGTAAAAACTCCAAGTAGTAGTACAAGACCAAGGACGCATTTTCATTACGTCCCAGAATATACTTCTACCAGGAATCGCAAATATTGAAGCGCCAGGTTTACAACATGGCAGCTCCGAAACAACCGGATAGTATAGAGTTCTTTCATGAATTGCTAATGTCATATTTGACAATTTTGCGTATTTCATCTTGCAGATATGTGATGCAAGCGTTGCCTCAATGCAAGCGTTCCTTCGCTGACACCCATTGTCCGCGCCGCCGCCATATTGGTTCAAATAGTATAGCTATCGCGTTCTGTGATGTTGCCATATTGATTCAAACAGGGGACGCTGTCACTACCCTGTACCAAGGAGGTTAGTTAAAAAATATTGCTGGAGTGGCGATTATTGCGCCATTGTGAAGCCGTGCCCACCAAAAGATGGCGGCTGCGCCCGCCATCTTACTAGGGGCACGATAAATCATCTGACGAAGGAAAGCGAGCGTTTTCCACGCACGCCGGAGAAGTTTAATGTGGCAAACTTTTACGGGTCAGATACTGCTGCAAGTGTGTCTTTGTGTTACTAGTTTTCATAAGTAAGCCTCAAAGTCATGGCAAATTTTATTGGATATCAATCGCCAATACTCCTCTCGACGGGTTACTTTTGTCGGCAACAACGATCTTTTATTTTGTGATTAACGTAGCATTTCCACTAACAGATCAAAGCCATTTGATATTTAAGTAGGCACCACCAGAAAAAAGCATGTTTCCGAGCTCTTCGGTGGGCAAAAGCTGGCTTCACTTTCGCTGATAAGGCGTTTCGAGGGCTTCCACTCCAGAATTTTTAGGGGCGAAGCTCCTTAAGGCGGCACCCGTTCGTCCCTCGTAGTCGTAGTAGTGCGTAACCAGTCGTAACGCTAGTACAAGATCTTGACCTCCAAGGTGGTGCCGGTGGGAGATTTTTCCTGTGCGTTGTTGAAAAATAAAAAATTCGCAGCGTGCGCGCGTTAACAAAAAACCGAATTCTTCTGTTTCTCATTCCCCATTAGCAGCCATTGGCATGTTCCAGTAGGAAACGTTAGTAGAAGTAGAAGTGTAAGTGTTAGCTAAAAGCCGACTTCTTCTGTCTCTCATTCCCATTAGCAGCCATTGTTTACCTCCAAGGTAGTGCCTGGCGAGATTTCTCCTGTGCGTGATTAAACAATAAAAAATTTGTTCAAAACACCGTTGATTGATGAAATAAACCAATGAAAGACGCCAGATGTTTTCTAAAAGCAAAACGAAAGAACGCCAGATGTTTCTAAAGGAAAACGAAAAGACGCCAGCTGCTTAACGAAAGACGCCAGGTGTTTTCTAACGCAATGGTTTTCTAAACAATGAAAATTCACAGCGTACATGTAAAATTAAAGTGAGCTGCAAGTCGTCATAACTCATCGAACATTTAATATAAACGCGCCCGATCTCACGTCGGTGATGATGTACTGGGCAGAATTCACGGAAGATTCACGGTTTACCGATGAACCTCCGCAGCTTCGCCCACTCATCATCATTCACTCAGTGGATATGCTGTGATTTTTTTTATATGAATGGACGCTATGAGCGAGGCTTGGCCTGAAGCCACCACCTCGGGGTGCGTTAAACGAAATTACACTTCTATTTGGAAACGCACCGAATGGGACGGTCACAGCAACGGCGCGTTTTTTTTTTTTTTTTTGGAGCCTGGTGGCACACATGTCACCACCTCGTTATAAAGGGGCGCTCATAGCATCCATCCGATATCCATCCATGCAAGCACGCTGCGAGAGGAAAGTGTGAAAGATAAAAGGCGGGTTCATGTAGCCTCCGTTATGTGTTTGGCGTTAGCTCAGTGGGCTAAACACCCGCCAGCCATCGTCGCGGACCAATACGTCATGGGTTCGACTCCTGTCAACGGAACTTTTTCTTATAGTTTTTTCTTCTTTGCCATTTGATGGCGTTCATTTTGCTGACGTGTTTCCGTGAGGGAAATACGTCATAAAAATCTTGGTGGACCCCGGCATAAAACACTTTTCGTGTTAAAAAAGAACGACATCCTGTTTCAATCCGTGAGTATACCGTAAATTCCGTTCATTCTGGCTCTAGGCCCCTATTTAACATTACTGCGTCAAAAGCGGCAATGGTAATCTTCAGGTCTATATATCCTATTGTTCGCACAAATCTTAAGCTCGAGCGAACATGCCCGCTATAGGGAACGGTTCTTTCTCTCTAAACGATGAAAAATGAGCCGAGTTAACCTGCACAAGTGCTGTAAGCTAGGGAAGTTTAGCGTTAGAGACGTGCGGCTGCGTGCGCGCTGCGTAGCAACGGAAAAACGGGTAAGTAGTAAAGAAAAAAATAGATGAAGGATAACGATGATGGAGGAGCTTGCAGACTACAAGCAGCCTTCTTTGTAAACCCGAAGCCGAGAAGATTATGCCACAAATGTGGTGGCCAATTCGAGCACTTTGCGTATACGTAACAGGCGAGAATCCTTTCTTTTCCTTGCAACAAATGTAGCATAATTTCTTTGTTTTGGCATTTTAGTGCGTTGAAAAATGCGCCGTACTCCAAGTATCCACACTGCTTGCGTTCGTGGGAGCAGTACGTGGCCATACCCGGGGTTAAACAAAGACGCAAAAACACACAGCGCACCGTGCAACTTACGTGGATTCAGGTACGCAGTTCGAGGAATGCTATAGCTATGGTGAGCCGCACATAAGAATAATCGCTGGGGTTTTACGTTCCAAAACCACGATATGATTACGAGAGACGCCGTAGTGGAGAGCTCCGAAAATTTCGACCATCTGGTGTTCTTTTAACGTGCACTGACATCGCACAGTACACGGGCCTCTAGCATTTCGTCTCCATCGAAATGCGACCGTCGCTGCCGGAATCCAACCAGCGACCTTCGGGTAAGCAGCCGAGCACCGTAAAAACAGTTCCACAGAGGCGGATGGCGGGCCGCACATGCTACATGCTTAAGTTGTTTCATTCTCGGCTAAACTCAATAAATTTCCGATTTCTTCAGCGCGAACGAGTTTTATGAAAATCGGGTTAAATTCGATTTCTTTTACGAGTAAGCATTTTCATAAAGAGTGATAATAAATGTAAGTGATGAAATAATAACGAACACCACCTGCCTTATTTGTTCATGAGTTCAAGAAATATTGTTAATTATAGTAATGTATGATCATTAAATATCCCTCCTCTTGTTTGCTTGACAGTCAAGTTAAGACCTACATACCGTATTTACTCGATTGTAACGCGACCACGACTGTAACGCGAGGGGCGGCTTTTCATTGCGTCCAGGAGGAAAAAAAAAAGAATTTCGGTATTCGATTCTAACGCGAGGGTCAAACATTAGGTAGCATAAATCTGGGAAAAAATGGCGTTGCATTCGAGTAAATACGGTAATGTATGCTTAATAAATACTAACGGGATAGTTGGGGATGCATAATCTTTTTGAAGCAGCACACTTGGGTGTTCACGAAAAAGGTGTTCGCGTAAACATGAAATATGAAGACATGCCCAAAAGCTGAGCGCATCAGCGCCTGTGTATGTTCTCATGTTTCATGTTGTGCGAACGGCTGCGAAGCGGAGCGAGGTGGGGATGCAATGTATTCAGCACCTGCAAGCCTTAAGTATTGTCACGTGGTCGTGACGTCGACGAAGACAGCAGTCGGTGTTTGTAGGATGAAACTGTTTATTTGGCCGAACTTGTGGCCGGAAAATGAGAACTAGAACTACAGCAATGCACGCTGTACAATGATAGCGGCGAACAAGGCGTCGTCCGTCGATCAACTGACAAGTGGTCACGCGCGTCGGCTTTTATACAGGCGCTATCGAACTTTCCAGCAATATCGCTGGTGGCGGCGTAATCTCTAGACAAAGCAGGAACATTCGCGTGCGGGGCGCAATCTTAACAAACCGATCTACTACAATCGCGACGCTTCTATAACACTACTTCGCGGACAGCGTCGAGCGTTGATAACCGTCTCTGCCGGTCAAACCCGAATACATCAAAACAAGACAAGAAGTGGGCGTGGCAATGCCCCCCTCGGAAAAAGCATCGTCCCGATGCTTGTGAAAGAACATAGAAGAGAGAAAAATAAAACAAGTGTATACACAAATAAATTACAATAACAAAGGAAAAAAAAATAGAGTCCCCAGGCTCGCTAACGCGCGAAAAACGGCTTAAGGCGCACGACATGGACGACTTCAGGTCGCGCACGGCGCTGCTGAGAGTTCGTAATGCCGTCTGGGACAACCTCATAGTCGAGTGTGCCCAGGCGTCGGAGTACTCTGTACGGTCCGAAGTATCGTCGAAAAAGCTTCTCACTAAGTCCTCGTCGGCGTATTGGCGTCCATACCCATACACTGTCACCGGGTTGGTATTCCATGTGGCGTCGTCGAAGGTTGTAGCGGCGGCTGTCAGTCGTCTGCTGGTTCTTGATCCGTAGGCGGGCGAGCTGTCGTGCTTCTTCGGCGCGCTGTAGGTAGGTGGTCACGTCGATGTTTTCCTCGTCGGTCACGTTTGGTAGCATGGCGTCGAGCGTCGTTGCCGGGCTCCGTCCGTAGACCAACTTGTATGGCGTCATCTGCGTCGTTTCCTGTACGGCCGTGTTGTACGCGAAGGTCACGTACGGAAGGATGGCGTCCCACGTCTTGTGTTCGACGTCGACGTACATGGCCAGCATGTCGGCGATGGTCTTAGACGCTCGGTGAGGCCGTTGGTCTGTGGGTGGTACGCGGTGGTGCGGCGGTGGCTTGTGTTGCTGTATTCCAAGATCGCCTGAGTCAAGTCAGCCGTGAACGCCGTACCTCTGTCGGTGATGAGAACCTCTGGGGCGCCGTGTCGAAGGACGATGTTCTCAACGAAGTACTTGGCTACCTCAGCGGCACTGCCTTTGGGCAGGGCTTTTGTTTCGGCGTAGCGGGTGAGGTAGTCGGTAGCCACGACGATCCATTTATTTCCGCAAGTCGACGTTGGGAACGGCCCCAGGAGGTCCATCCCGATCTGCTGGAATGGTCGCCGAGGAGGCTCGATCGGCTGAAGGAAGCCTGCTGGTCTTGTGGGCGGTGTCTTCCGTCGCTGACAGTCTCGGCACGTCCTTACGTAGCGAGTGACGTCGGCGGCAAGGCGCGGCCAGTAGTACTTTTCTTGTACTCGTGCGAGCGTTCGGGAAAGTCCGAGGTGCCCAGCCGTTGGGTCGTCGTGCAGGGCATGCAAAATTTCTGGTCGCAGTCCCGAAGGTACAACGATAAGGTAGCTGGCTCGGGCCGGAGTGAACTTCTTCACGAGGACGTTGTTTTTCAAGGAAAATGATGCCAATCCTCGCCTGAATACTTTTGGGACAACGACGGTCCTGCCCTCCAAGTATATTCCACTAGATCCTTCAGTTCCGGGTCGGCTTGCTGTCGTTCGGCGAAGTCTTCGGTACTTATGGCTCCCAAGAAGCTGTCATCATCCTGGTCGTCGGGCGTTGGTGGGTCGACGGGGGCACGAGACAAGCAGTCGGCGTCGGAGTGTTTCCTTCCGGACTTGTAGACGACAGTAATGTCAAATTCTTGAAGTCTTAGGCTCCACCGTGCGAGGCGACCTGAAGGGTCCTTCAAGTTAGCTAGCCAACACAAGGCATGATGGTCGCTCACAACTTTGAAGGGCCTGCCGTAGAGGTAGGGGCGAAACTTTGACGTAGCCCAGATGATGGCGAGGCACTCCTTTTCTGTTGTGGAATAGTTGACCTCTGCTTTAGACAGCGACCGGCTAGCATAACTGATAACCCTTTCCAGTCCGCCCGTCCGCTGCACAAGGACGGCGCCGAGTCCTATGCTGCTTGCATCGGTGTGAATCTCCGTATCGGCATATTCGTCGAAATGCGCAAGTATCGGAGGTGTCTGCAGGCGTCGTTTCAGTTCATGAAATGTTTCGACTTGCGCTGTTTGCCACCTGAATTCGACGTCGGTCTTCGTGAGCTGCGTTAGTGGCTCGGCGATCCGTGAAAAGTCTTTGACAAAGCGTCTGTAATAGGCGTACAAGCCGAGAAATCGGCGCACGGCCTTCTTGTCGGTGGGTGGCGGGAAAGCGGCGATGGCAGCTGTTTTCTGTGGGTCTGGGAGCACTCCAGTCTTGCTGATCACGTGACCCAAAAACAAGAGCTCCTCGTACGCGAAGCGGCACTTTTCTGGCTTCAGGGTGAGCCCGGAGTTCTTGATTGCTTGAAATACGGATTGAAGTCGCTGGAGGTGTTCGTCGAAGTTCGAGGAATACACAACGACGTCGTCCAAGTAAACAAGGCAAGTCTGCCACTTCAAGCCAGTTAACACAGTATCCATGACTCGTTGGAAAGACGCAGGCGCCGAGCAAAGACCGAAAGGCATGACCTTGAACTCGAACAGGCCGTCCGGTGTTATAAAGGCGGTCTTTTCTCGGTCTCTCTCGTCGACTTCAATTTGCCAGTAGCCGGTCTTGAGGTCCATCGACGAAAAGTAATTCGCGTTGTGGAGTCGATCCAGGGTGTCGTCTATCCGTGGGAGAGGGTACACGTCCTTCTTTGTGATTTTGTTCAGGCGACGATAATCGACGCAGAAACGTAGGGTCCCATCCTTCTTCTTCACTAACACTACGGGAGACGCCCACGGGCTGTTGGACGGCTGGATGATGTCGTCGCGTAGCATTTCATCGACTTGTTTCTTAACGGCCTCCCGTTCCCGCGTCGAAACCCGGTAGGGACTCTGACGGAGTGGTCGAGCATTTTCTTCTGTTATGATGCGGTGCTTAGCAAGGGGCGTTTGTCGGACCCGCGATGACGACGAGAAACAGTCCCTGTATTCCTGCAGAAGGCGTCGGAGCTGTTGCTGTTGGCGAGCGGGAAGACTTGGGTTTACGTCGAAGGGTGGCTCAGGGATCGTCGTCGTAGCTTCGTCAGAATCTGAAAAGGCAAACGCATCGCTGACGGCCAAGATTTCTTTGATGTATGCAATCGTCGTGCCCCTGCTCAGGTGTCTGTATTCCTGGCTGAAGTTCGTTAGCATCACGCTTCCTTTTCCTTCATGCAACCGAGCAATGCCCCTTGCGACGCAAATGTCACGGTCTTGCAGCAAACGCTGATCGCTCTCGATGACACCTTCGATGTCTTCAGCTTTTTCGGTGCCGACGGAAATAATGACGCTGGAACGCGGCGGAATGGTCACCTGCTCTTCTATCACATTCAATGCATGGTTCCCTGGCGTCGCGCGGGGCGGGAGCGCTTTATCTAAGGTTAGTGTTATCGACTCGGACCTCAGGTCGATGACGGCGCCGTGTTCACTTAGGAAGTCCATTCCAAGTATTGCATCCCTGGAGCAGTTTTGTAGGATTACAAAGCTCGCAGGATAAGTCCGGTTATTGATGGTGACTCTCGCCGTGCAGACACCAATCGGCGTTATCAGATGGCCTCCAGCGGTGCGGATTTCGGGGCCTTCCCAAGCGGTCTTAACTTTCTTCAACTTCGTGGCGAAGGGCCCACTGATGACGCAATAGTCGGCTCCAGTATCGACGAGAGCGGTGACGTTGTGGCCGTCGATGAGAACGTCGAGGTCGCTAGTTCGTCGTCTTGCGTTGCGGTTGGGTCTCGGCGTCGGGTCACGGCTGCGTCGGTTTGTTCCGCTGCTTCCATGTTGCGTCGTCGGGTCCTCTTTGGTCCGCAAGATCTCGTCGTCAGGGGTCTGTCTGGTTCGCGTCGTGTTCTGAAGGTTTCGTCGCGACGTCGTCGTGGTCGGCGGAGGATCTTCGGTAGTTCGTCGTACAGCAACCGCACCTCCATCGGTTGCTGCCCTTAGTTTTCCGGATACGGGCTAGGCGACCGGCCCCGGTTTGGGCCAGTGTACGGCCGGCGGTGCGGTGACATGTAGCGGCCGGGCGACGGCGAGCGTGAAGGACGTCGTTCTTGCCACTGCGTTCCGGTTAGGTAGTCGTCGATGTCGCGAGGCCGTTCGCCTGGCTGCGGTCGCGGCGCGTTGATGGCGAATCCTCGTAGTCCCATCTGTCGGTACTGGCAGCGGCGGTACGTGTGGCCGGCCTCCCCGCAATGGTAGCAGAGCGGGCGGTTGTCAGGGGCGCGCCAGACATCGGTCTTCCTCGGGGTGTAGCGCTGGCCGACAGGTGGGCGGTAGGGCGTCGGTGGCGTATGGCCGACAGGTGGACGGTAGGGCATCGGTGGCGGCGGCGGCGTCTGGCGACGGTACTGCGGCGGTGTATCGTCTTGGCGTGGGCGTGGAGAAGGAGCATGACGGCGGGCTGCAGCAGCATAGCTCATAGCTTGCGGCTGCGGCTCGACTAGCTGAGGCGCACTGAGTGAATGCTGGATCTCCTGGCGCACGAGGTCGGCGATGGAATCTACTTGAGGTTGCGACGAAGGTAGAAGTTTTCGCAGCTCCTCTTGCACGATTGCTCGAATCGTCTCACGCAGGTCGGCGGATCCTAGCGCTCGAACGTCGGCGTAGCTTGTGGTCGAGAGGCTGCGGTTGTATTGCCGTGTTCGCATCTCAAGCGTTTTCTCGATTGTTGTTGCTTCGGAGACAAATTCTTGGACGGTATTCGGCAGTGGCGGATCCAGAGGGGGGGCGGTAGGGGCGATCGCCCCCCCCCCCCAAAGACTGTGTGACACGCCCCCCCCCCCCCCTTCCCTCAAGTGCCTGCGTCCACCTCCTTTGTCAGGTTGCCCCGGCTACCACTGCCCAAACCGCAGAGGAAGCCGAATGGCTAGAGCGTCCGTTTCCAATGCGGAAGCTACCGGGTTCGATTCCCAGTGCCGCCGGACACCCGCCGGTTTTTCTAAAGAGTTGCCCCAGCCTGGCAGTTTGTGTTCTGCTGGGCACCCTAGATGGTGCCCTCGTCTTTCCTCGAACTTCTTTCACCCCCTTTTCATGTTTTCCAACGACGAGGAGCCTCTGTTCTGCTATTTTAATCCGCCTCCCCTGGACAGGAGGGTGGAGATGTTCTCCTCGACTAGAGACGGTTACTATCCTGTTTCTCTTCTTCTTTATCCAAGAATTTCATCTCCTCAACCCCCTCGCTTCCTCAGCAAAAGGGGGTGGCAGCTTAAAGGAGCATTGACACAAAAAGTTTGGATCTTGTTTTTTCTACAACTCACTTAATGCTCGTTTCCTGGAGCGCGCGACGGTTAATTATTTGTAGATGGTTTTATAGCGCCCAGCCGCAGTTTCGGTTTCAGAGAGCGCGGAGTGAACACAGAATAGTTATCATGTAAATAGTTATTTTGTATCGAGAGGGCAGCCGCCGTACCGCAAAGAGACAGCGAGAGACACACTATGCGACCACCCTCCCTCCCTGGCCACCTCACCGGCTACAATGGAATCGAAGAAGCCGGCCCAGCGCGTCGTCATTCCATATGTGCCGGGCATCAGTGAACAGCTCTCCAGGGTATTCGGAAAAGCGGGGGTCACAGTAATTCACAAACCGGAATCGACGCTCTACCGCTTGCTACCGAGGCCGAAAGACCGACCATCACCAAGGCGTAGTCTACAAGGTGTCGTGTTCTGAGTGTCCAGCCAGCTACATAGGCGGGAGCAAGTGTTTCCCGGAGAGAATACGCCAACACAAGAACGACGTCAGGAAGATGGAAGCGCAGCGCAGCGCTCTTGCAGAGCACTGTGAGAAGCACGACCATAAAATCGACTTTCACGGCGTTTCTGTTCTAGAAACAGAAAGGAATCTGCGAAGGAGGCTCTTGCTCGAGTCTCCGCACATTCAGCACACAACTGCAAATGTGAACCGCTCGCTAGGAACAATGCCCCCACTATACGTTCACGGCCTCCGAAACGTGAGGGAAAGGGAAAGCCGGAGCCGTGGTGAGAGAACAAGACGCGGCCATGTTTCCAAGACCAACGCAGTCACCCGACTCACCCCTGAGGAAGGGACCGAATCGATCCCGAAACATTGGGCTCTCTTCAAACTGTGGCTGGAGCCATTTCAACTTCCTAAAACATAGTTGACTACGTGAGTACAGAAAACCGCGTGCACATGCGCACCGTGTCGTCCACTCTTTTCAACGAAGGCTTTTGTAAGTATGCGTGACCCCCCAAAAATGCACTGCCGAGGCAAGGACATCAGCATTCGCACTCCCGTGGCGCAGGTGGTGGTTGGTTGGTTACACGAAAACCAAAGGCGAGCTTCGCGTGCAGTGGCGCTACACGCACTTTAAAATCGATTTTAAATATGTTCTAGGCGATCTAATCCATCGATATTTCGTAGGTGATGCGTGTGTGTCCACCCAAATCTATCCCACAAGTTGTCTCGCCTTCAAAATTTTGTGTCAGTACTCCTCTAACAAAGTGTCCTCGCGGCGTAAGGCAAGACGCTGGATTGCACACATCGCTGACATACCTGAACCAGAGAAGGTTATCACAACGAAACAAAGCCTGTAGGAACCTTTGGATTGTTGCCGTCGACGGGATGAAACAGTGTTCTTTACGTCACTGTTTTTTCCGGCATTCCCAGTGCAGCTTGTCGCTTGGCACGAAGTAAGGGGTTCTTGAAACGATGCACCTGCAGGTATTAGGCTGCCGAAGTTACTAGAACGTAGGGTATTACCTTCACTGCCGCATCTTGCTAAAATGTTATAGTCTCACGCGTGGTCTCACCTTTCACTCCTTTCTCTCTTTGTTCTTTCGGCGAAAAGCATGGGAGAGCTTCCACGGTCAGGCACGTAGCCAGGATTTTTTTCGGGGGGGAGGGAGCGGGGTGTCAAGGCGTAATTGTTCGAAAGAAAGTCTTTCCATGGCAAAAAGAAACAAAAAGTTGCCCGGGAATATAGGAAGCTGCACGAGTTTCCTACGTGCCTACGTGCCTGTCCAAGGCAGCTGCAGGTTTTTCGGATGGCATTCCTAATGCTGTAGGTTTGCCGTTGCACTGCGCTTCTTACAGCGTAGGAGTGAAAGGAAAGTGGCTGCATCGCCTTTGTTTACGGCAAGAATTTCCACTCTCAAATTTGGCGGGAAACAGCGGTGCGCAGCGGAAACATAGGCGCTGAGCCGTGCTCCCGACCGGGCTGCAGAAATTAGGCGCCTTTTCCTCTTCAAACCACTACCACCACCACCACCATTGACAAGGCACAGGCGGCTGGCGACTGACCCAGCGTCCTGCGAGTGTCTAGACGCGCGCGTTGCTGCCCGAGTCGTATGAATCTGGAGACTGGTACTGTGGTTGCCACTTGACCCGTCCCGGCGACACAAGGTAAGCGTAGGTCACGCACAAATATATAGCTTGCATTTAGAACTTTCGGTTTGATATCGTCCCCCGTTGATTCTTTTGTTTCTGAGTTCAAGAAGACTTGAAGCGTGCCTATCATTGCTAGCTGCAGTATTGGAGATACCAGTCACGCCAGTATTCAGCCAAGTATATCCTGCAATTTGTCGTTATTAACCTGTTCAGAGCAGCCGGGAAATCCGCAAACCGACTACAGTGCAGCCTTTCTGCAGCCTTTCTAATGCAGTTACGAGGAATGTACGAATATCCTACAGAATCCGCTATAACACTATGATTGAATTAAGTACTTTTTTCTTCAGTATATTTTTTCCACGTGTTAAAAAACTTCAAGGTATGTTTTCCAAGATATGTGAAGGAATATGAACATGAATTGTTTTCTTTTGCATGAAATAAAGGCTGCCCACGATTTTCTGTAGGGAAGTTTCAAAGGTACTGAAGCAATGACACACTGACTAAGATAAATTTTCTAAAGTACAAGCGATATGTCGCACGCTCATATATTCAGCATCTCTTGCTCATGCTCAGCCCGATATAATGTTAATACGCACATTGCGATTTATTCTTTCGGTTACAATGTGCGCAGCTATTTTTTTTAAGGTATTGTGCAGAAAGTCACTTGCAAGGCTTACGTTAATATGCGTAAGCACTGTGTCACTTGCTAATTTTCGTCGTCTGTGATGCTGCTGCCGTTCTGCTTTGTCGTTGCTGTCTTCGTTTTACTTGTTAAAACGATGCGACGTACGCGTGGAGATGAGCAAGTGGAGCAGTGCTTTATATATTTTGAAGCACTTTCTAAAATAAATAGTTTCATTTGCAAACGGCGCATGCGCAGCTCCGAAACCACCTCCCTACACTCGCGTGCCTCCCCTGGTCCGGCTGTCAGAAACGCTATTTCTTTATCGGTTAAAGCCAGTGACGGTTCACGCAAGCATTTCTCTCCTTGTTTCTTTATCAAGAAGGCTTCTAAGAGCCGCCACTCGTGCCTTGTAAGGTTTGACCTCGCTTCTCAGCGACTGAAAACGACCTGGAGTGGATTGAGGGATGTTACGTTTGGCCTAAAAATTCATCGAGGCGGACGCCATTGAGCGTACAGCTGTCTACCGGAATGCTGTCTTCTCCCCCCGTATCGGCGCTTAGACGGAGGCAGGAATGCCGATTCTTCCTGTAGGAGCTTTTGCCGGGCGGGCGGACATGTCGCTGTCGACGGATTTCCCAGAAAAAGGACGTCGGAATTCGGAGACCCCTTTTTGGCTTGTTGTTCTCTGCGTGAGAAAGCACCGCGGGAGAGTTTCTCACCCAGCCACATCTGCCTTCTACTCTACCGCAGCAGGGAAAATTAACCTGCGCCGGAGGGAGCGGTCTGCGTGTTTTCCGGAATTCGACACACCCGCTTTGTCGTGCGTTTTGGTCAGCGTGGGACTGCGCCGTTGAAGACGCTCCCATCAACCCAGGTGGGGCCTTCACCCGAGGCAGCCATCATTCAACACTTCTTCCAAGTATTACTGGCAGTGGAAACGGAGGTCATCGGCCCTTTCCCCTTTGGACTGAAACTCCTCGCCGACCTTCTCACCTACGAGTCTTCGGGGCGTGGCGAGTGTATTGTGTGACTCTTTGCCTCCTTTCGGGAGGCCGGACGCCAGGACGACAGGTCACCGGATTGGCGGGAGACGTTGACACCGGTTTGCCAGTGCTTATGCAGTGACAGTCTCGGGGCTATAAAAGCCGAAGACTTTTGCTGTTATTTCTCTTCTTTTCACCTCCTGACTTCATCATGTAAATAAACACGTTCCTTCTTGAAAGAACGCGTCTCTTCCCTGGGAGCCAGCTACCGTAACGAGACCCGCCGAACCCCACTCCTTACAGGGAGAACAACAACGGTATTACGGTACCGCTCTTCCTTTCTCGCTCGTTGTGCTTTCGCCGCTGCTAATTGTGGTAAAGGCACCCCAACACAACAAAAGCTTTTGTCGAAATTTACTGTGTGGTGTCACGCCACATTATTGCCTGTCAGCCCATGCATTCTTAGCGATTCACCTGTCGTTCGGGAGACGCACTAGTGCTTTACTGGAACTGGGAGCGGACGAGCGAGAGAGGAGGAGCGCTACCGTAATCCCGTACCCTATTTGTGTACCGTGTTTCCGCAACTTGATAAAAGACTCTAATAGCGCACCGTGCATCTGCCGTGTCGTCTCTGCCGTCTGTTCGGCGCCATACGGATGACTTTTGTCCAAACGAATAATCTGAGTACAAGTGCTGACAACGCAAGGTCAACGAGCCTCCTAATCCCCGGAAGGATCGTGAGAGATGGCGGTCCTCAACCTCTGAAGTCTTGCGCGGTCAACGGGACATTGAATTTTGAAGTGCAGGTGTGTGCTCATCATTATGACCCTACAAAGGTTCCAGAATTGGTGAAATCCTGGTGTGGTGACAGCGTGGAGAGAGGGAAAATGGGGTGGACCTCAATCAGCTAATTTAATCCGGTGCTGGAGCACCGTGCCTGTTCCCTGTGATCTGGATAATGTAAATTACTTGTATAGTTTTCCTCCTTCCATCAACTTATCCTGATGACTGCCCGGCAAGACACGGACCCGTGTTCGCACCGGCCACGCAACCCGATTTCTAACAAAGGCTTAGCGCAGCAAAATGGGCATATATCTGAAGTGTGGTAGCCCGTAATTTGTAGTAATTCTTCCAATTTATTAATATTAGAAAACTGATTAGGACAAATGAGTGGAACCATTTTAAGTACAAAGTAACAGTATTTATGCTGTGATGGGGTTCTTTTAATAATCGTAACACTAAAAACAAAAGTGAGCCCCCCCCCCCCTCTCCAGTTTTCTTCAAGCGACCGCCCCCCCTAAAATGAGTGGCTGGATCCGCCCCTGGTATTCGGCGGATTCCTCATAAGGCCAGCGAAGAGCTGTTCCTTTACTCCTCGCGTGAGGAAACGAACCTTCTTTTCTTCAGGCATGTTGGGGTCAGCGTGGCGGAACAGCCGGGTCATTTCTTCCGCGAAGATGCTCACGTTTTCGTTCGGGAGCTGAACCCGTGTCTCCAGCAAGGATGCGGCCCTTTCCTTTCGAACGACGCTCGTGAACGTCTCCAAAAAAGCACTACGAAAGAGATCCCAGGTTCGGAGCGTGGACTCCCGGTTCTCGAGCCATGTCCTTGCTGCTTCTTCCAGGTAGAAGTACACGTGGCGCAGCTTGTCGTCGGCGTTCCAGTTGTTAAATGTTGCGACCCTTTCGAACGTCTCCAGCCAGGTTTCTGGGTCTTCACATGGCGAACCACGAAATGTCGGCGGCTCCCTGGGCGGCTGCATCACTATCGCGGCAGGGTTCGCTGCGGCCGTCATCGTGCCTGTTGTTCTTGTCGCCGTGGCTTTTGGCTTATCCGGTAGGAGTCCGTATTGGGGGGGTAGTCCTTTGTGCCGGCGGCTGGTTCGAGGATCCGGGTTGTCCTTAGAGTCGTCTTCTTCGCGGCTTGGGCTTGGGTCAGCGCTCCGCGGTGGCGTCCGGATCATGAAGCAGCACCTCCACCAGATGTCACGTGGTCGTGACGTCGACGAAGACAGCAGTCGGTGTTTGTAGGATGAAACTGTTTATTTGGCCGAACTTGTGGCCGGAAAATGAGAACTAGAACTACAGCAATGCACGCTGTACAATGATAGCGGCGAACAGGGCGTCGTCCGTCGATCAACTGACAAGTGGTCACGCGCGTCGGCTTTTATACAGGCACTATCGAACTTTCCAGCAATATCGCTGGTGGCGGCGTAATCTCTAGACAAAACAGGAACATTCGCGTGCGGGGCGCAATCTTAACAAACCGATCTACTACAATCGCGACGCTTCTAGAACACTACTTCGCGGACAGCGTCGAGCGTTGATAACCGTCTCTGCCGGTCAAACCCGAATACATCAAAACAAGACAAGAAGTGGGCGTGGCAGTATAGTGAACGAAATCTTGCTGATATTTATTAAATCACGTTTCCACGAATGCGATAATGGTGAATAGCACGTCATCTTTTCGCGCGTTGAATGCACGCAAATGACGGAAGTGCACTGTAGGAGAAGCGAACGTGTGACGCTGAGATGTCGTTTACCCAACAATGGCACGTTCAAAGAACGATGGCGCTTATTCAGCTAGTCGGTGTTCCACGAATTTATTAGAACAACGCGTGGCAGGAAGCGGTCGAACGGGACAAGAGACATGGAATAAAAGGAACAAAGCCCCAAGAGTTATAGGATGGACACATATGCTCACAGTGAACGGTTTGCAAAAAAACCTGCAAGACGGCTTTTCTGCAGTTTTTTTTTACTTTGTTTTTTTTTAACCAAGCACACTCGTTCACAGATTGTTTTTATATTTTTCTCGCCTGTGCTTTTGCCGCTATTAATTTCATTGATAAATGATCCAAGAACTTTGTTCCAAGAGCTTTATCCAAGAGCTTTATCCAAGAACTTTGTTCCGGTTAAAACCAGCTTGGCTAAGACAAAAGCTGCAGCCGTGGAAAAGTGCAACCAGCTAGAGATGAGTAAACTGGCAAAGAATATTTCCGCATGTAAAGGTAAATGTCTGTCTATATTTTTTACTGCGAAGACCCATAAAGACGGCATACCCTTTAGATCTATTGTAAGCGAGAAGGGGATTCTGGCACTTGTACCTCAGCCGGTACCTTCTGAAGTGTTTAGGTAGTTTGCCTCTCGATGACCCGTTTGCCACTAAAAATTCATTTTAGGTGATTGAATTTGTAAGTGACATTGATTCGGTGGTTTTTTTCTTCTCTGTTGATGTGGTGGACCTGTTTTATTCCATTCCACATAAGGAAATGTTCGTTGCCGTAAGGGAGTGTATTGAGAACTATGGGGACGTACTGTTTCAGAACAGAGCAGGAATTAGAGTCGAAGAGATTATGTCTCTTTTGGAATTTTACTTAGGTGCTACTCTTGTTTTTTTGACAGCAAACTTTATGTGCAGAAACGTGGTATCTGCATCGGGTCATGTGTGGCACCGATACTGTGGGAAATGTTTCTGTCAGCTGTAGATAGACGCTTAGATCGTGCTTTTAATCAGGACAAAGTGCTTAAGCAACGCCTCCTCTAGAAACATGCCTGCGGCGTCGCTGGCTATCCCATTGTAGCCGTCCTGCCTTGAGTTGTAGTCGCTTATCGAGAGATGGCGCCACGTTCTCCCCTATTGTTTTCAATGGGGCTGACGTTGTGTGACGTCGAGGGGTGTAATGCGCGCATGCGCAAATGTGTGTTGCAAGCGGCCACCGCCAGGATCGCCAGCTACTGCCCTCATTAGAAACGGTGAAGGAGGGAAAGGGTAGGGCAGGAGGTTTTTGGCTCACGCGGCAGGCATCTTTCTAGAGGAGGCGTTGGCTTAAGGTGTGCAGATATGTCGATGATTTTTTTAGTTGTTCTTAAGAAGCAGGATTTTAGTGATTTTAGCATTTTAGTGTTGTGCGCGAGGTGTTAGACACTTTCCATCAGTTCGGGCATGGCCTGACATTCACTCATGAACTTCCCTCAGAAGGCCACCTGCAACTTTTAGACGTAAAGCTCAACCTGTCGTCTTCCCATGTTTGCTACACCTATAACCCACGCTCCCGCAAACATCTGTTGCCGTTCAATTCGACCCATTTTAAGACTGTTAAGCGAGCAATTGCCTCACTTGTTTTAGAATCCGCGCTCCAGAAATCTTGCGAACACGCTGCCTCAACCAGTTTCGTCCAGCAAGTGGAACGGCTGCGGTCGTCGGGATATCCGGAAACCGTTCTGGTGGCCACTGGGGAGTCGCTGCTCCAGAAAATTAAAGGGGCACTGACACAAAAATTGTGCACCTTGTTTTTTTTTTTGTTGCAATAGATAGCTTATGATCCACTTATCACGGCTGCAAACCTCGTTTGCGCGAGTGCTCGACGGTTATTTATTTAGAGACGTTTTTAGAGCGCCCAGTCGCAGTTTCGGTTTCAAAGAGCACCGAGCTAGGCAGCTACTTCCGGAGGACGGGTAACCACAGCTGGCCACGTGAACACGCAAAATTGTGACGTAGGCGGCGCGCGAACGTGGGTGCGGTGGGCGCCGAACCAGGTCAAGTGGCGCCAGCTATGGAGGATTAGAAACAACTAACAAACGCGTAATCTATGTCCTCCGAGCATTCGGAAGCGCCCATCTCGACTCGCTAAGCTTACAGCATCGATTATTTGATTATGGCTCTCAAAAACGGCGCTGAATCGGAACGAATACATTGCTGTCGAAGCTTAAGGACATGAATCTAAAGCAAATGGAAGCATCAGTTCGGAACTTACACGTTACAGAGCGCACGGCGGCCACTTGATAGATTCGAAGTGGACGACAACCGCTTTTGGCAGTGCTGCCAGGTTTTTCGGAGGCGCGACTGCCTCGCCGGCGAAGCTTGCCGTGCAAGTTGGACAGCTCGACGTTCTGCGGCACCGCGCCGTTGCGGCAGGCTTGCCGCTAGCGTGAGCGGGCCATAACATCTGCCAACGGGCACGACGAGCGAACAGCGGAAGAGAACACAACTAGCACACGCAAAGCCGCAGGCACGGATGAAGAAATGGCAGGTAGCACGGCACAAGCGCAAAGGCACAACCAGCCACCAGCCAACACAAACTCGTGACGTAGGTTTGTTTACACCAGTATTCTTGCACCGTGGTTTACACATCCGCCGCGTTGATGTCGGCGGCGCGAAGCGCTCGCATCTCGCTCAGTCGCACGGCATGCACTTTAAAATTGATTTTAAATATGTTCTAGGCTATATTGGCCCTTTATATTTCGTATACGTTGTGTACGGCTCCACATACATCTATTTCACTCATTATCTCGCCTTCGAAATTTTGTGTCAGTGCTCCTTTAAGGGAAAGGGGGGGAGCAAGGCTAGACAGAAAAGCGCCATCAGGCCCGAGGTACTGCCGTACATACACAACGTGACGCACAACCTCACGAGAGTGGCGGCTAGGCACAATGTGCCTATCGCCATATCAGCGCCGAACAAGCTGTCAAAGTTTTGTGCGCGCATTGCAGGAGAGGTAAAAAAGAAAGCGTCTTGTGGAAAAAAGCACACCCGGCTATACTAAAGCCCCTATACCTTCGGAAAAGTACAGCTTTCTCTTGATCTACGCCGCTTCCTCCTCTCCACGCCTGTGATAGGGCGGCTGCGGTCACATGGTAGCGCGCGCCCTCTTTTTCGGTATTTTGTTTCCTTCACCTCTCGGCGCCATGTTGAACGCTCCAACGTGCCATGTGCTGTGTGTTCGCCCCATGTGAAGTCCACGAAGTGTGAAGTGCATGTGTGCGTCTCGCTCGTTTTGTCGTGATGCCGGGTTGCTGTGCGTTTGGCTGCCATAACCGTGACACCCAAGGGCAAAAGTTTTTTGCCATTCCGCGCGGAAAAGAGAATGCAGGTCGTCGCAAAATCTGGAACCACAGAATAGGTCGAGCAAACTTTGAGCCGAGATCGGCGCGGCTTTGTGAGGCAAGTGCTCGTGCGTTTTTACTCTTGACAGGCGCCTTGCTTTGCCGTGTGACATATGTGGTGTATTACTTACTCAATATCACGCGAAATTTTATGTAATTTGTCATGCACCAAGGCAGTCACTTTATCGAGCAAGTGACTGTCTTCAACAACAGATGGTCGAAATTTCCGGAGCCCTCCACTGCGGCGTACCTCATAATCATATTGCGGTTTTGGCACGTAAAACCCCACATATTATTAAGTCTGAAAGAACGAGTGTCGTGCACTGCAACACTAGGTTGTGTTCCACACATTCTACTAACCTTTCACTGTGATGTGGGGACAGAAGGGCGAAGACGGAGCGATTGTCGGAATGAAAGTACGATAGCAAAAAAAAAAAAAACCTAGCGCGCAGAATTTATGTTCGTTTGAAATTCGAACACTTCAATAGAATGGTGAGTGGGTTAATGTCGTTGGTTTTAGCATACTGGTTTTAAATCTTTCTTGCCTCTTGCTAGTGGCAGAAAACAGATGGTTCTGCTGAAACAGAGGCAAAGGAGATAATAATGACACATGTGGTTTTACGAGCCAATACCACGATATGATTTTGGGGCACACCGTAGTGTAGGGCTCCGGAAAATTTGACTATTTGGTGTTCTTTAACGTGCACTGACATCGCACAGTACGCGGGCCTCTGGCATTTCACCTCTATCGAAATGCGACCACCGCGGTCGGGACCGAACACGCGACCTTCGGGTCAGCAGGCGAGCGCCGAAACCGCTACATCACCGCGGCGGGCAGGCCGAGGAGAACTAACATATGTGAAATGTCATGAAGTTTTGACCGAACACCTTCATGGGAATTGCAGACATTGCTGCAGTTATATATGATAGAGATAGTTTACACGCACGGGAACTATTCCTTACCCAACGGCGTGACATGACATCACAGCTGCCATGTAAATATTTCTTACCGATGCAGTAAATAGCGCGTCGTGTTTACTGAATTTTATCTCAGCCATTTTTAAGTAGACCCAGTTACCGGAATGAAAGTGCGATAGCGATAAAAAAAAACCTAGCGCGCAGAATTTATGTCCGTTTGAAGTTCGACAACTCAATTCGACACCGCCCCGCCACGGCGGTCTAGTGGTTATGGCGCTCGACTGCTGAACCGAAGGTCGCGGGATCGAATCCCGGCCGCGGCGGCTGCATTTTCGATGGAGGCGAAAATGTTTGAGGCCCGTGTACTTAGATTTAGGTGTACGTTAAAGAACCCCAGGTGGTCGAAATTGAAGGAGCCCCCCACTACGGCGTCTCTCATAATCATATCGTGGTTTTGGGACGTTAAACCCCAGATATTATTATTATTACTTCAATTCGACACAGGGAAACGCTACGCTCCGAAAAGAACCGTAAACGACGTGCAATTTGCTACAAATTGTACATGACTTGCAGCAGCTCTTCTGGCGCGCTATAAGGGAATTAGATCGTGCGCGCACCCACACAAACTGAGAAAATGAACGCAGAAATAAAGAGAATCATTACACACAGCCGTATGCGAGACATGGCACGCGGCCACGGCTGGACTAGAAAGGCTGTGGCTAAAGTGGCAGCGCCAATGCGCAACCGTCCTGAAAGCTTCACGCGTCCACGTGGAGCGTTCGAGGGGGCGCCGCCGTCGCTCGCGAAAGACGCGTAGGAGAGGAGGCGGCGGAGGGGAGAGCAGATTGCGGTACTTTTGCGATGTATAGGGGCTTTAGGCTATACAGGGAATGTGCGGAGGCGGTCGTGTATGAGTTGCCACTGAGGTGCGGGAAGTCCTATATCGGACAAACGAGCCGGTGTGTCAACGACCGGGCACGTGAGCATGAGCTGTCGCTCACAAATGATCGGCGCGCGCACCTTCCGGCGCACTGCGCGGAGTGCAGCTGTGAGCCTCTGTTTACTGAACTGAAGGTGCTGGGCCGCAGCAGAGACACCGTGGCGCGTCAGCTTCTGGAGGCATTTCACATCCAAAAGAAAGGCACCGATTGTGTTAGCCAAACGTCGGTATGCTTACGGGGGAGTGAGTTTCGGTTGATTCAGCGGAATTTAAGATAAGCTTTTTTAAATAACTTTTTTATTCTCACTTGATGTGTGCGCAGGCGCGCTTGTGGTGTACTATGCTTTATATACTTGTGTTTTTTTCTGAATAAAACCAGTCGGTAGTGAACGCTCGTGCAGTCGTCTTGTCTTCTTGTGTCCCGTCCATTTGCGCTCAATCTATTACATAATATCATTGAAGGTACACGAACACCATAAATGCTTTTTTTTTCAAATATTACTATGGGATTGTAACACCTCCTTGTTGCCTCTCAGCCTACGCGTTGTTAACGAGGAACCTGTCATTCGGGGGACACACTGTGACTGGATATGGCAGCGGCGAAAGCGCAAAGAGCGAGAAAACCAGTCTGTGAACGAGAGTTCTTGGTTGAAGAAAAACGTTGCAGGAAAGCCGTCTTGCACTGTGTCCTTGTCCTCTTACTCGTCTGTTGCCTGTTTTTTGCGCTGAACTACGTTATGACTGACTCGTTCCAACTCGCCCAACAAGCAACGTTGCAGCTTTTTGTAAGCCGTTCATTTGTAGCACAATTTATGTCAGCAGAAGCATCTAACTTAAATAAAAACCACTGCACCTCTTGCGATGCTTGCCTGTGTGTCCTACACTACGTGCACTTTTCTTCCTTTATAAAAAAAAAAAGACAGAAAGAAAGAAGTGCGAAGGGCGAAGTAAACTGGAAACGCCGATCACCATCTTTGCCGTGTTCTCTTCGCGAAGTGGCGCAGTCCCGCACGCGTGCGCTACTTCAGCACGCATTTGCTTCTTCCTCTCTCTCATAGTTCTATTCTCCTTTCCCATTCCCCGACCATTGGGCGCATTTCTGGACGCATTTCTGGCTAACCCTGCCTGCTCTCTTCCTGCTTTCTTTTTCTCCTCCACGCAGCTTGCATAGGACATAGTAATTTTTTCTTCTTCCTTCTTTTTTTGTGAGGTTATTCATAGGAAAAGGAAAGGAGAACGTCATACACCTGGGGCAGAATGAACGTGTAAGCTGTTCGTTCGTAACTTCACCTCGCACAAACGAACGGCAATACTATGTGCAATAATATGTCTTACACTACCACTGGCTCGCATCCGCTTTTACGAGCAGTCCAACCACAAGAACTGTTTGTCCTCGTTCGCTTATTGCGTCAAAAAATTCACAGTGACTCAGGGTTTGTTTATGCGTTGTTTATTCGTCGGCACGTACAGTGCGCCGGGCGCGTAGGCCAAAAGACCGCGGATAGATACAGCACCCTTAACTTGAGGAAATGCAGCGGGAAATGAGCGCTAAAACGCAAAGCACATTAACAGAATTAAAATGACACAACACAGATTTCACGTGCGCAATGGACCTGCTTAGAGAATACGATAGGTGTGATCGCAGCAGAAGCAATCGCAGGTTGCCAGCGTTGGCTGGCTCACTCACTCGCTGAGTTATACATGCACATTATGTAGTTACTGTTGTCAAAAACACTTCATTTCGACAGCTTAATCAGAAACATCTTGGATAACTTACTAGGGCTTCAGTGTGACCATTTGCTCCGAAGAATAAATAACAATTATGCTTGAAACATCCAGAGGCCCGGAAACAAATTCACAATGTATGTTTGTTTGTAAGGGCTGTTTCCCAATGGCCAACCATATTCACAAAAAAATATCTCCAGCAAGAAGATTTCTTAATAAATTTGGATATCTCGACCACTCTAACCGCGTACAAGTGGGAGTTCTTACTAACCACGTCTACGTTCGAATAGACTTGCGGATCTGGGCCTGATTGTTTGAAACCTCAAAGAATCCTTGTCTGCTCAATGCCTCTGTCGTATTAGAATAAGCTAAGTGCACGAAGCATACGAAAAGAAATCCGTGATCAAGGAAACGCAGTCCCGTGCGAACAACGTGGTTTTAAACGTCTAGTCAAACAAGAAGACAAATTTGGCTCGCATTCTTTAATCTTGGAGCTGATGCCGCACAGGTTGAAATATATTTTTAAAAATCCTTCGCTGAATTTACCAGTTTTGTTGGAAAACCGAAGTTCTAAAACATGCGCTTTGCCAAGAACGCTCCATTAGCTGCAAGTACACTCTGTCGCGTTTATTTTTTTCCCAGTAGCATCACATTGCATGGCGAAAGTGTCCCTTCGTTATGGTGGTATGAATTGTTAGTTAAATCGCGGCGTTTTTTTTTTCTAAATGTGCATTCGTTGACTAGCGTCTCAATTACAAATCGATAGCACTCCCCTACTTTCGCGATCAAAATTGCCCTTATCTATAGTGCTTTAGAGCGCCATTGATACTGTGGCGCAAGAAAAAATCAGAATTTAGATGGGGCTGCATGCGGAAGCAATGCGGAACGCATATTTCCGCAGCATTTTAGCGCTAAACCAGCGTTCGAACTTATAAAGTCACCATTGAACCAAAGGTCGGCTTTGGGTGGCATTTAGAGGCAGCTCAATTATTTTTTCGGTGCTCGCAGAATCGCACAACGTATCCGGCCCGCCTGAACGTGCTGTCGTTCTGCAAAGGTTCAGATCTCATGGAATGCGCAGCTATATCACAATAATTGTATAGCAACAAACGTAAGTGACTTACACTGCGAGAGATTATGATCATTGTGAAAGCTAAATTTAATAAGTCACTGGAATCAACAGGTCAATACGGCGTATTGCTGTTCGTGTCGTTAACTACCATTACAATCTAAACCCTGTCTAATATTAGCTGTTCCCTTTGAGATTGGTACTCCACAAACATAGCTGCAGTTCTTTATACTATACGGCTTCTTATGGGCTCTTTAGCGTCAAGCTCGCATCTCACTTTGCGGTGCTGTTCGGCGAAATGCTGCGTCAGTGCTGTGCTAGAGGTCTCAAAAGGCAGCGTGGACAAAAAGGCAAAAACAAACGCAACGAAGCAGAGTTTCCACGCAATGTCGCTCGCACTACATCTCGAGGAAACAGGCACGACACCATAACGTGTTTGCGAAATCGTTTACTTCAACCAGAACTGCGTAAAACGGACTTATAGAAAGAGCCTACGAAGATGCCACTAAGCACGAAGTTTCGAAACGAACTGTTAGCTTTGCCGAAGGTGGTACAGGTCCTGTACAAGCGAGCTTTGTGTTCTACAAACTACCAGTGATTATGCAATGCGAAGAAAGCTTTTGATCACATCTGAAAAGCGTCGGGCACCGCGTGTACACTTTAACGGTAAAACGTACACCGTTAATATGCAGGATGGAAAGAAGAGGTTCTGGCTTCCTAGAAAAATACTGTTCGAAGAGGGCACTTTTAAAGTTTAATCTATAAGCAATCACGCCGTAAGCTACGGCACTAAGCAGGAAATGGACTCGTATGGTCAGTGTGCTCTTTAGAGCAGCTCAATATATGCGCAGGTAGCGTGTGGCGTCGGTAAAATTGAGTGAGCGAGGTTTTGCTATTCTAAGCTATGTGCTAAACTACGAAAGTGTATGACGTATTCACATCCTTTGTAGAGTACAGCCGAAGCACCTTTGTTTGAACCAGCTCAAGTTGACCCGTCTATGCAATTCTCGACAATGTCAGCACACTTTCCTCTACTAAGGTATAAGTTATTAGCAAAGGTCTCAGATGCGAAAGAAAGGTGGCAAGTACACATTGCCTGCTAGGACGCGTCACAGTAAGCAATATACATGCCTTGAACAGGAAGCAAGAATAAGCTTTAGCAGAGTATTACGTTGGGCGAGTTGGTGCCTAGCTTAACGAAAGATTTGTGGCATAGATAACCGAGAACAAAGAAGAAGAAGAAGAAGTAGAAGAAGTAGAAGAAGAAGAAGACAGCTTAGGACGTCAGGCTTCGAACTAATTTATTTTCCGCACATAACCCAAATATACGTCTTTTCAAAAATGCGCACACAGAGAGGGCGCAGCACGTCCAAGCTAACTGAGAGCCCTACAAAAAGAAACTATCCCACACCGCTATCTAAGAATAAATATCCACTCTTGTAGAGAGACATCGAAGGCACGCTCACGCAACCATCCTCCTTCTTTACGTGATACCTTTCAAGCACATAACGTGCTAACGTTTCCCTGCTCCTTCCTATCACAACCGTGTCTCCAAACAGTGGTGCGCAGAAACACGAAGCACAATTGTGAACTTACAACATGCTAAATCGATAGTACATGCTCTCTTAGGCTATCATTAAGTCTGGCAACCATTATCTGGCGTCCTATTCTGTCTTCTTCATTTTTACTTAGTTCTCTGTTCGCACCACAAATCTTTGGTTAAGGAAGCAAGAACAATGTGACAAACGTGCAATGAAAAGAGGGAACATATCGTATATACAATGTGCTCGAAACTATTGCGTTCTAGGTAAGGCATGTGTACACGTAGGCTGAAAGGTCCCTCCTAAAATTGTTCCTGAGTGTCTTGTGGGTGGTCCCCGTAGCTTTGAAGTAGTGAGGATGGTATTGCATATACAGAGTCTGTGATGGGATATATACACAAGTCCGCCTTACGCTCGTTCCGCAGAACGAGCGTTGTTGTGCTGGATGTAGGTATTTTTTGCTTAAGTAACATTCCCATGAAAAAAAAAGATAATGACGGTGTTTCTTCTGTCCTGGCATTAGTACTTGTAGGAGGAGAATATTCGTAGTCGACAATGCGCAAATGGTGTGCGCGAATACGCACCCCTACAGACTAGCGCACGTAGTTTGAGGACACCTTGCGAGTACACAACTCGTTATGGACGACGCAATAATCAACCAACAATGAATAAACAAATATATTAAAATAAAGCTATCCTTTGCTGTCGTATTTGGTGCCACGGGGCACATAGCATAAAGTATTCAGTGGATGTGTATTGATGCGTTAGGGCTAGGAATTTATGCTTGCAATTTTCCATTGGCTCCCATTATTAAATCGAGGAAATATGATTTTGAGCGTACGTTCACCAGTTCTTTACGCACAATGGGCAAAAGTTTGGGCACCTTTGAATTTCCTCTTTCTCAAAGAATATCTTGACAGTCTAGATATAGTTGTATCGCGTTGCAGCCTATCCTTTTTGAGAACTTAGTGAGAAAGGTTGAAAACGTGATCACGAAGTGTACTTAATGCTCATGTGGCTAGGCATGATGAGAACAAAAAAGAAGTTCCTGGGACGACATCTTTTCCCCAGGAACGACTAGAACTACGTTCAATTGGGCGGTAGTTTCATGTTGTGGTTTGGTCGAGACGGCGAGCTTAGTTGCTGATGAAGAACGGTTCCTCCATCATTCCGGCCTCCTCGGCCCTTTCCTCGGCATACCGGGATCGGTACCCGAGCTTGAGGATAATGTAGAAGGAGATGAACAGAGGCGGCAGCATGCCAATCACAAAGCCGGTAATCTTAAACCGCTTCACGGGAACCCCGTCCAACGGGTCTCGATCCTGGACAACACTGGCGTTATGAGAAGCTGAGCTGTCACCTGCGAACGTAGTAAAACCAGTCTGCCATTGCACACAGACGACGTACGCTTCTGCTGACATATACACACTCTAAGAAAAAAAGGACTAAAAGGGGTAGCGAGGTTGGTCCTCTTGGGGATCAACCGATTCCCCACAACCAATAGTCTTTTGGGGGACGAACTGCGAAGGGATAAACAGTTAGTCCAGTCTTTGAAGGATTAGCTGCAAGAGGACTAACGGTTGCTCCTGCAAGGACTAACGGTTTATCGCCAAACGAATCATCGTATAGGATGATTCGCTTGGCGACGTTTTCCAGACACTTAACATTTATGCAACAATTCGTCGACAAAAACCGCTCTGTCTGTCAGCGACCTTTTGTGAGAATGTCATGCCTGTCGTTAAGACACCTTGAAGTGTATAGGAGATCGTTTGTTTCAGATGACTTCAGTTATGCAACCCAGGAAATGTTTCAAAAACAAAAATGAAGATAGTTTTCGCCAAGAGATGAAAATTCGTTGTACAACTAGCACTTTGCAGTTTCGATCTATGAATTTAATGACCCAGCTTCCAGTTGAACGGCTGTGCCATAACGCATTTTTAATACTTTGCTGATGCTATAGCCTCGATAACTTTAGCTATAGAGGGTAGTGAGAGAAGCATCAGAGGTGAGACGGTGCTCTTTTTTTCTTCATGTCATCTCAAGAACCTTATGTCATGTAGTAATTTATCCCTGCATATATCGTTGCTGACAGCCTTCAGTTTGCATTAAACTGTTTCTTTCACTATCTAAGATATTAAGGAAACGGCAAAACACAACTTTGTGTTGAAATTTAATGAAGTTGAAGTCATTTTTACGAATTTCTCCGAAGACAACATACTCCGGGTCTATTACGCATGATGTGCTCAACAACTATTCTTTCGCCGGAATTCGATGCAAGTCCGAAATGTTGTGGAACCATCCTAATGGTTTCATGCAGAAAGCAATTCACTCCTAACGTACAAGTCCTCCGTAGGGGGCTCCGTCTTCCAGGTTTTTCCGACTATACATTGGAAGGGGAAAGCACGTCCTCCTTAATGTGCTGTCGGTTAAGCAATGAGAAAATGGAAATAAAATCTACTTTAACTCTCCAGCTTTCAATGCGACTGTAGCACGCTATAGTACACTCCCCTTTCGTGAGAGCAGCGAATAACCCATATTCCTGGAAGTTGTCCGAAGCACTTATACGAACATTTTTTGGTGCATGGTGCTTTTTCACTTACTGGTAGCGCACAGATTTTTAATTTTTATTCAAGCTATTGTTTCTACTCTGCCTCCGCTTAAGATGTCGGGGCACATATAAAAGCTGTTGTAGTTTACTTATTTTTTCGTAAGATTTCTGAACAACCAATAGTAAACGTTAAAAAACGCAATTGCAATTATTCATATGCCGGTAGCCAATTTAAACACCCACTGGTGCATCAACCAACAAAAATGGGAGACTTTTCATTCTGCCCTTTCGAAACAACGCCGCGATGCATTCGTGCAAAAGCTTCATTAACCTCCTGATTTCGCTCAGAACAGCACGAAACAGAACATTCAAGAATAGACCGAACGTTACGTACCTGCTGACAATGCACACAAGAGAGCTGGAAACTACTTTGCTTACACGCAATGGGAGCAGAAGAGAGGCTGCATTGTGTTTAGGTTCGTTCTTAAAGTCAATAAACCATTTCCGGTGCAAATTACTGCGGCCAAGACTTGAACAACCCTATAGCTGGAACTAGACAATGCATCCATGTGGTATCGTGGTATCAGCTCAGACCACCTTACTCCCACCAGCTTTTAGGTTTTTACCACAGCGAGTGGTAAAAAGAACTGGAAATTAACTTGAAGTACCTTGAACAGCCCCTTTTGCAATTGCTCTAGCTGAATCACCTTCACGAGACTTTTAGAGTTCAAGCATGCGGCGTTCATCATTTCGACTAGTGTATGTATACACGCACACGTTTCTCAAACGAACCTAAGTAAACGGTTTGTGTAGTTTTGTTTTATCATTATTATAGTCACTTAGTCGTCTTTAACCTCGTCTGTTTACTTACGTCCATATTACAGCACACGAACTCGGATTTTGTAGTGAGCAGTGATGGCGTTGTCTGCACCTCTGGTTCTTTCTCTGTTTTATTTTTATATACTCATCTCCCATCAGCCAGTTAAGGGTATAAAGCCCAGTGTTCTGTTTTTGGTAACACTCCTGTCTTCGCCCATCCCCCTTTTCTCCCTCATTGTATCTTTATCTTCGGGACTCCAAAAATTTGAATGTTATCTGGTTTGGTTTTCTTACAGTGTCCGGCTCCTCATCTCAACCTGCAATTTGTGAAGGTGCACGCACAGCTAATTGAACAAACAAGCCATGAGTAACACGTCACTCACCGATACTTCAATCAATCAATCAATCAATCAATCAATCAATCAATCAATCAATCAATCAATCAATCAATCAATCAATCAATCAATCAATCAATCAATCAATCAATCAATCAATCAATCAATTTTGTAGTACGACTCACCATTTCGGAGGAGGAGTGAGCGGCTGGACGTGCCTAGTGAGTTACTTGCCACGCAAGTGTAGTTGTGAAAAACCTCGGCGTCACCCGAGGCTTCACCGAGGTGCAACTTGGATATCCGCAGGCAGCCTTGCGACGCATTTTCGGTCCTGTACATGTAGGATAGAAATAGCGTCGTGTCTTAAATAGCAATTAAGCTGTCCAGTAATGGAGGCAGCTATTTCTGCAAAGCGCGCCATCTGCTGGAAACCGGGAGCAGAATTTGCCTTGATGACCTGTAACTAACAATTATGCATAATAAAAAGAAGATTCACGTTTGAAGTCAGTCGCCAAGTACAAATTTCTTAATTTGATAACGCTTGCACCTCTACAGAATCCTAACCTCATAACAGAGGATTTCCGTCTTCTCCTTCGTTGATAGTGCAGAGAGATGCGGAAGTGTTCAAAGAGAAAAAGAAATGCAATCCCTCCTTCCGCAGTTGAACACATACATTCACGTGTGTAGATGAGGTGGTGTGTTCACTTGGTGTCAAGGAATGTGCATTTGCCGAGTTCAAAAGCTAGATAATAAATTGCTTTGGGGAAGTGTTTGTACCGGAAGGGAGAACATTCGAATGTGAACAGCAGTGATTTCAAAGTACTGTGTCCATTGTAAGACGAAAAAAAGAAAACAGGCCTGTCATGTGGAGTCCTGCGGACACCAATAACTTCAGAAGGAGTTGTGTCCAGAGATAGCCAACGAAATGGGCAAAACTACGGCAATGTTTGAAAGGATGTGATGATTGCGATTTTAAAGAGATCAATTTCATTCGTGCCGCTCTAGTTGCTAAGGCTGTGCATCTTCGCAGTAGGATTTGTTGAATGGCTAGTGGTACATATGTTGCTCTGAAGGGAAAAACTGCGGGAAAACCTGACACAACAGAAGGAGCACACACCAAAGCGCTCGTGTTGTGTGCTTCTTCTCTTGTGTCCTGTCTTCGTGCTCTTTTTCTTTTTATCTTCAAATGTGCATTTTCGGTTACTCTGCACTATTACAGGCGAAGCAAGTGTTTTAGTGAAGGTCATGACTTTCTTGATGTCACTGACGAAGAGTCAGTGAGAAAATGACTTGTGCTCTTATACTGAAGTCGACATTAAGCTTCAGTGACACGCTGATGACGCACCACTTCGACGTCCTATTGGAAAGAGCATTCTAACGTCTTTTTAAGGTGTAATACGCTGATACATGAAGCATTGTATAACAATTAGAAGGATGAAAGATAACGGTAAACTTTGCAATAACAGTAAATTAAAATATTTGTCACAATAACATGTCACCAACTTCTTGCAGTGATGTGTTCGCAAGATAAGCACCTCATTTTTTTGTTTTTTGAAGTTATTCAACAGCGAATGTAACCGGTATCGAATCACCTTTTCATACCTGACTACGGTTCATTATAAATGCGACTTCGCATTTTAAATTGCTACGAATGACAATAATGATTGATAATGAATAATAATGGAGAGACCACCAGAGGAAAGGCGTTGGTGCCGCGCTGAAACCCTGGACAGTGGCAAAGTTTTCTTCCCATGTGGAGTTTTCATTCTGAGGGACACGGATGGACACGCACGCGCCCCAGGTACATGGTACACCCATGGACAAGCGTTACTGTCGACCAGTAGAATACGATTAGGTGTTGGCCAGGAGGCACAGTAAAGCGAGCTTCGTGCATTTAGCGTCTAGCTGCCCACCTGAGCGAAGGTGTGACGTCCTCGGAAAGTGGCTGGTCGTCTCGGAGCCACGCGATCTCTGGCGAAGGTTCCGCCCCCGCGACGCACACCAACCGGGAGTCTTTCTTGTCACGCCGCACTTCCAGAGGTTCTACTGAAGGGGCATCTAGGATCGCAGATGTGGTATGAAACAAAATGTTTTCACACAATTCCCAAACATAAATGTTATTACAATGCTAACAACATTGTGAATGAGAAGTTGTCAGCCATACGAGAGTGTGTGAAGGTACGAGAGGGAAGACCGCTCACCCTTTTTTTTTCTTTTCGAGGTTTGCAATGCTGCAGGTTACCATAAGGCTGCCTTTACAGCGATGATAATTATTAGAAGACAGATGTTCGGATAAGCAGGGGGATTTCAAGTACCATAATGTCCTTTGCAAACCACTGTGTACAAACTCTGCAAGGAACTTCTCGGTGCAAAGATGATGCGGCGATGTATATGTATTACCTAGCTATCGTTCTCAAGTACATTCTGCCGTCGGCGCTGCTGTATGGCTTTGATAGCCCCACACCTGAAAGAGATTAAGCGCATTAGATGATTGCCCTCTTGCGGTGAGTAAATTGTGTATAGCGTGCGTCATTAGACGTATTCACCTGAGTGCACATTAGCGTCATGTGCAGTGACGCTAACGTGACCTGCCCCTGATTAATTAAAGATATAACACAATAGAACTGTCCCTGATTGATCCATTAGGCTAGCACATGAAGTAAATCGGGAGAACCTCACCTGAAATACAAGTGCACTCAGTTACTGTAACTGGTTGTTCACTTGAGATTGAAATCATCAGCTCTATGGGAGAAAGTATATCGTGGACATCACACTATAGCTGCACATTGTTACATCTGACCCTCCTGGCACCCGCTTCCAAAAGCACGTCGCCTGCCCTCCGCATTCTGAAACTTCGTTTCCGCGTCTGGAGAAGGTTATTGTGGCCTTAAGACGCACAGAAAACTGACCGGATCATCACCTTGACAAAATAAACAAGTGACGATCCTATCCACGCAACCTCCATGACCAGTCTCGCAGCGTCGGCCACTGTAAAGTGACGCAGTTCCCCAGAGACCCATCGAGGGCGCGTGCGCTGACTCGGCTACGAAGGAGCGAGGGAGGGGGTGGGGGGAGTGCTTGACGAAATCATCATTCTGTGGCCGCTCGACCGGAGGCCCCACACGACGTCTCGCGCATGCCGAGCAGCCGCTTGGTTTCGCGAGTGAGGCAAGTTCATGTTTCCCGCACTTTGACTCGTACAGGTGAAGGAAGAAACGCTCCTTTAGTCGCTTCCCTTCCACCCTACCCTTGTGCTTTACGTCCACTCACATACCATCCGCAATAAAAACCACGGCAGTAAAGCGAGCAAGGAACGGACCCAATTCACAGCGCGGCCAGCCGTCGAGTCTCGGAAAACCTATCAGGGAATGGGACGCAAGCCAGTCGGCGCCCGCGCAGAAACAGCAACAGCAAAGGGCCATCTCTGCTGCAATACAGTAGTCGAGGTGGCGCGAGTCACTGTTCCGGAACACGCTGCCGGGCACAGCCCAACCGGTGTTCCCGAGGGTTGCGGCAAGGTCGCGGAATCGACAGGGCCGGTGTTTTTGGTGGCGCATGGCCAGGGTGGCCCGACTCCTCTTTATAAGTGGTACGGAAGCTAGCTTGCCCTACGAGCACCGTTTTGAAGCTGAAGCTGTGTGTCTATTATTGCGCCGCGCTCGAAAGGAGGAATATGGCGAGTGGGAGGGAAAAATGAAAGAGAGAGAAAAGGGGGATGGGGGATGCTGTGGGAACACGACAGGAAAGCATTGAACAGTCCTTCTGTAGCTGAACGCTGTGTGTGCCTGAGACAGGCCCGTAGACAGAATTTTTTTTTTTTTTGAGGGGGGGGGGGGGGGGGGGGGAGGCACTTGCTCAAGGCCTTGACATTTTGCGAAAAACACCAAGTTGTATTATTTGTTTTTGGTAAAACAACCCCTTCATAAAATTTCAGGAGGGGGAGGGCACGGGCCTCTAGCCTTCCCCTCCCCTTGCTACGGGCCTGGCCTGAGATAAGTAGAAATGTTCTAGTTAAGATTAAAATCACGTTCGCCGTGTGTGTGGTGCCAGTTCACTGCACGTTACGGCTCCCACACATGCAAGAAAAAGCTCCTTGAGTGTAAATTCTCCATTTTTATTAGCCGCCCAAAGCACTCTTTTCTGACTCTAGTTTCAGTTAATGGTTGCCTCAGAGTGAAATTATATGTTGCCTTTAAAAAAAAGAAACAAAAGAAAACTCAGCTTAAAGTGGCTGACGAATGCATTGACGGTTTAACGGATAGTAAACAATTGATAGGGAAGCAATACCAAGTGACCCATTCCAATAATGCTTGTTGCAGACTTCCGTGAGTGGCGCTTCTTTTTCTGATGTGCTTCATTGGTTGGTTGCTTTGTGGGGTTTGAGAAACACCGTAGAAACACCGTAGAGAAACACCGTAGTGGAGGGCACCCAATAATTTCAATAACCTGGGGTTCGCGCACTGAAACCTCACAGTACATGGGCCTCCATCGACCCCGCGTCTTTCGGTTCCGCAACCGAGCACCGTAATATATGCCCACTGCGCCACCGTGGCGGCTAATGCGCTTCGTTAATATATTAATAACATTCCGTACGAAGGTGAAGCTGAGCGTTTGTTCTCTGTAATTGTGCGTAAGCATCTGCTTTTGCTAATTAAGCTTGTCAATCTGCGTTGTGGGGTGTCGTTATCTCACCTGTATATCGCTCCATGTAATAGTCGCTTCATGCAGCAGAATTCTCGGTTATATTTCCATCCTTCTTTGTTCCATCGTCTTCTCATCGCGACCACAGTCTCGCTCACCTACGCTGCAAGATACCATAAGTGTACTTCTGCAGATCCTGAAGGATACCGAACTGAGCTGCTGTCGGTGACAGAGCGCTGATAATCTTTATAATGCCGGGCACTCCAGTGTATGGTGGATAGTTGGTCGAGTTGGTGGAGCAACATAGTCTGCTGCAGCTCGAAAAGATATCGCAATAAGTGCGAGGCGTTGTCTCTCTTAGATCGACGATTTCGAGTTCCTTCACGTTTTGTACGATACTTACGCGGTAGTCCCTTATAAAGACGTTCATATTTAATATAGTACGCAGCTGCAAACCAACCCTCGTCTTGTGTTTCTAGTCTACGTCTGCGTCTTCTAGCGCTCCATCCAGGCATGCTACTTCCGTGCAAATTCACATGTCGTGCATTGTAACATCACGTCTCAAAACAATAGCTTGCACGAGCGAGTAATGCCACAGCTGACCCCATGATGAGAAACTTTGGCACGAAATAAGCGTGCGTTTGATCGTGGACTGTCTCTTGCAGCATGGAACTGGACCGCTGGAAGATGTGGGCTTTCAGCTCGCCATAGATTGCGCCTTTCTCTGCAGCAATACAGCGCGGCTCATTCACCTTTGTAGTCGTCAAGCTGAAATTTCGAGGTATGCTTAGCACTCCAAGTGTGCACAGCATCGTAAGTGTCAAGAAGTACAAAACAGTATAATTCGAACGTTACTTTGACGAATAAGTGTGCGTCATACTGAGCGAGACGAGCGTGCACACTACCGACAAGACCTCTACTGCGCATCGGAAGAAGCAAACCAGTACCGGAGATGGTGCAGTAGTGAACTGGGCCGCTGCTATGCTATTCTTGGCCCGGTAATTGCTATATTCTCTGCAAAATGTGATGCTGAGCATGACTTTATTGTAGTTAAGTAAAGACATATCACGTCATGAGCGAAGCTCATGATGTGATGTGTCTTTTAGCGCATCGATCTGACGACTTTGTACTTATCTAAGATTACTTATCTCTGGAAAATTATAAGATTACCTTGTCACAATTTGACAGTCCCTGGAAGCTAAATTCGGCCTGAATGCCATTTATCTCTCTCGCTGTCCCTGAATGTAAGTCGACTAGTGAGACTCACACTGGACGACGAGGTTGACGTCGACCAGAACGTGGTACCCGCGCGCCGACTTGAAGCGGCACGTGTAGCGACGCGAGTGCTGCCTTCGCACGCGGCCGAAGCGCAGCAGCCGGCCCCTCAGGTCTGGCGCCACCGGAGTCGGCGTCGTCGTCCTCCCCAGGGGTGCTCGCGCCGTCTTCGTTGACGCGTGGCTCGAAGTTGTGCCGCCGTGTGCGAGCCAGCTGTCGGCGCCCGCCGAGCCGCACGACAGCTGCAGCTCGTCGCCTTCGCGGGCCACCACGGAGTAGCTCGGTACCGCGCGAGCCTTGTTGGTAGGCACGATCTCTGAGGAGATTAGATGGCACAAAGAACAGTAGCACTTTATATATTTAATATCACTCTATACATTTTATAATAGCACTTCATACATTTTATTATACAAAGAAATTACCTTATATATTTCAAGGCACCCTAACACTTTTTGAGTATGGTCAGAAAACGCTGCCTATTGGTAGTCGAGGCTCCTGAAAACACGCGAGTCAAACATATTAGCGCATCACGCGGCCTCAAGGTCACCATTGCCTGGCAATAAACACATTTAATGAAGCGATTCGATTATTACTTGTAAATATGTTCCAGGGCCCCTTAGAAGTGACAGTGCAGCTTTAACAACGTGCCAAAGATCGCGTGTCACGTGACGCCCTCTGGCAAGAACAGTGTTCCACCGTAGCCTCCGCGATTAGCTCCGGCAGCGCCGTGGAGGCCATGGAACGCTCACCACCTTGGCACCGAGTGGCGCTGGCTAACATTTCCAGGAACTATACGTACAGAAACACCCAACAAAGTCGATGGAAGTTGGTATAGAGCATCGGAAGAAAGGAGAGTGAGAGAAAAGGCAAAGCAAAGGCAGGGAAGCTAAATAGGTTGCGCCAGGTTTGCTACTCCACACTAGGGCCATGAAAATGTGGCCAGAAAAAAAAAGAACAAGGAAATGTAACACGATTGATGATCGCGCACGCAGCAGCATTCGTCACACAATCACAGACGCTCACAGACGCTCAGGTGTCTTTCGCAGAATAAATGGACTGGAATCTACAATCTTATACAGAAGACTTTCAAGGTCTGTTTCCAAGCGTATCCGGTATAGTCTGCCTCTTGCGTTCATATATGCAGGCAGCGCTACATCTCATATACTGCAGTAGAATCATATACTGCAGTACATCTCATATGCCAGTCAGTCACTGCTGATCAACCTCTCGCAACAAAGCATGCTAACAATATATGAGGTTGCTGGCTAACGCCACTCGATCACTCGTTGCTGAGTGAGCAAGCGAAACCTCGTACCTACGGACCAGTGTCGTGTTGACGTGACGGTCAAGAGCTCTCAGAGGCGCCATTTAAGGATTGCACGTATCCTCGTTGCGCTGTTTTCGTCATCATTCTGACGTCACCGACAGGCTATCTCATCACTCTCAGCTTCAGCCCCGTCACATTTGAAGTAGGAAGGCTACACTGCCGTAAATTGCCGAATATTTTCGTAAACAGGGCAATGCAATGGTGCACTTATTGTTAATATGCACTAGTACCTATGCATTGCGGTAAAGCCTAGCCCGCCCCTCTCTCTCTGCCCCCCCCCCTACACACACAAAAATAAAGTAGAACATCCTAAGACCGGGATAATAGTCAGCGCTATGTATACAAAGTACTCATATCGGATCTCCTTGTCTTAATTTTTTCTAGTTTTATTACTGTATCGAAAAAAGTTAGTTATTAATATCACTACTCCCGTTAATTGTTTTCTGTGCCTTCTATTAAACAGCTAGGAAAGTCAGAAAAAAGAATTGCGTAGAATCAGAAAAAGGAAATGTGTTCTTCTTTTTCCGGCCCATCTATTTCGACGTTAGACTCCCTAGATAGCACAGTGCGCGAGATATGAATCATGATATTCTATAATACACAAAAAATGGGCACTTCTGATGTGGCCACTGAATCTATTCGGATAGGAGCACCCGAGAAGGCGAAAGACAACTTGACAACAAACGCCGTTATAGAGTAAACAGCTCGCTCACGGGTAAAGCTGCGGCATAGAGTTTCGGCGATCCATGATGGCTTAACGTAGCGTCAAAGGGAACTTAATGGAGATAGGAAAGAAATCGTCGCTACGACGAGAACTTCAACAGTGATTCTCCGTTCGAGTCAAGGGAAAAAGAAATGTCATTGAAGAGTCGCAGTCTCCAGTCAGCGCAAGAGAGGAAATCATCGTGCAAGGATCTAGGTCGCAGTATATATATGAAAGACTACGCCCGAGCGCCGTTTTTACATGGCCTCATCAATTATAGACGAGCGGGACGTTTTCAGTGGGGTTCGCTGGACTGGTGATACGAAACTCGCGGGAGAAGATACAATCCCGGGATAAGTTACGAGGGAGGAGTACATCAAGGCAATCGAAACACAATGTTCGGAAATATTCGGCGTAGCCGTATACCCGGCAGTGAAGCCGCATTGTACTGTCTGCGTGTTCTCGTAGAATCTGGCTCGTATCCACTCCAAACCCGCAAAAAATAAAAAAGCCCATTAAAAAGGAAAGCACGAGAAAGCTTTGCTTCACAAAAGGCCGACTGAAGAAAATATATGCATAAGTGACTGTAGACGCCACAAAAAGGACACAGGCACGGTGTAACGTAGAGAACACAGCGTGGCCAGTTATAGAATGTAAATCCGAAGGGAAAACCAGGGGAAAAAAAAGAAACTTAAGAGAATGAGAAGCAGGTTAATAGCTGACGAGTTCTGTCCTGAATGGTGCAATATAGCACTATAAACCTTGTAATGTAAAAAACAAAACAAAAAAACAAGGTAATGAACGAAAAGTTGACGTGGAAGTTGGACACGTGCACGTCAGTAAACTAGAATTAACATTCTTTCCTTTTCTTCCGTGCGCCCATGTTCGCCTACCGGCCAATTTGGCAAAGGGCTAGAAAGCGGCCAACCATGCGTCCGGAGCGCGACGACTAAAATCTGTGGACTACAGAGGTTGCGAAAGCCAACTAAAGCCATCACTGCCTCTCTTGCTTCTATAGGATAGGTGCGTGAGCAAGTTTATGGTGGCTTTTCTTGTAGAAAAGCTGTAGTTCAGGCTCGCAGTCGTGCACAGCAAACCTCTTTTTTTTTTTTCATCAGTGAAAGCACTCTTGTGCTTTTTGAGGACGACGGGCCCGTGCGAACACCTCTGACTAGAGGCGTAGTCCCGCACGCTGCAGTGAATTCACTGTCTCTCTCCTTTCTTTCCCTCTCCGCTCTCTCTCTCTCTCTCATAATTCTATTCTCTTCAGTGTAGGGTAGCCAACGGGAAGTTTTTTTGGTTAACCTCCCCTCCTTCAACCTTTTTGTTTCCTTCCTTGAGCTTTAAGATTAACGGAGTTAGCCATGGGAGAAACCAGCCCTATTCAAGCTGCGACGGTATTTCAACCATTTACCACGTCTGCCGCTTTGTTACGAAGTTTCGGCATGGATACATTGTCAAATATATTTATTACCCTTGGGCATTAATGCCGACAAAATACCTTTTATGCAGTTAAGGCCATCTTCATGTTTGTGGAAATATAACCTCTCTGTCTTCTACGCTTATGTGTTTCTCTCTATATATAAACGACATTGCGCAAGATATACTTGTTTGAGTGTATTACCACTAGTACCATGTGACTACGGGCTAGAGTAAATTGTGCCGCTATACTGTAGATTTTCTCGCAAGAAGGATTTGCACGGGTAGCAAAATAGCACAGAATTGTGGTCATGAAACATAGCTTACTTTTACCATTTCCCTTCCCACCCCGTAAGTTAGCCAGCGTCTCCCATTATTACTTAACCTCACTGACTATTATTTGCCCTTTTTTCCTTGGATTACAGAGCAATTCCAGACAAGAACAAAGATAGAAACACAAAGCCTGCGTTGACGACGAAGTTGAAAGGGGCCAAGATGAAGCTTGACCAACTTTCCCATATGCCTGAAGTTTTGTTTGCCGTTGACAGTGCCCATAGGGTCTTCGCTGAATCACTAACCTTCAGGCGTCTCTCGGGCGGGGATAGGAGTTGAATATTCCGCACAGGACTGTAGGGATGGGCAGGGTTCCATGGCAGATTGGATGCAGCTTTCTCTCAGCTGCAGGTCGCACTCCCTCCAAACTGCTTCCTCGATGACGTTGTTGGTGCTGCCCTGTTGACTGCCTTCGGCAGCGTCGTCTTCTCCTCGTGCCTTGTCACGCGTCTTGGCACCCTCTTGACCGTCGCCTATCTGCACAGCGGGAGGTGAACACATCATAATTCGAGCAATCGATGCACATTCGGTTACGGTGTTTTGCGCAACGTTATTCACGTTACGACTCTGAATTTCTACTTGCTTACAGCGTTGTGATTATAATTTTATTAATGTTATTGTAGATCAAAAAAGTCAAAATAGCCTTAAACTGAATTCGAGGAAGTTTGCCGAGTTTTGGGGGGAACTCAGTTCGTTTGTCCGTGCGTCTTTTTGTTTTTGCTTCGTTTTTAGAAATCGTGGATTATATAAGATCAGGACGACTGCGCAACGAAAAAAACACGCACGACATAGAAGACACACCCAGCGTATGATTGCGCTGGGTGTTGACGTTTTGTGAGATTGTCCGAGTGACCGTGCAGCCATGGGCGAGAGCCTTAAGCACATACTTACCCGCGACCCTGGAGGAGTGGCTGGCGGACTGTTCCCCAGACATCATGAAGGCACTACTCGGACATTTGAAACTTTTAGGCCTGTCTGATGGCTAAGCCTTGCCTTTTTTTAATTAGTGGACCCGGACTGAGGTTCGTTTATTTTTAATAAAGTTGTTCCATCTCTTTCTCTCTCTTTGTCGTCCGTGTTCTTTCATTGCGCAGTCGTTCTGAAGTTATGAATTACGAACTTGTCCAAAATGCTGCTCTCATTATATAAGTGTTCACGCCCACCCTAGGGGATGTACTCTGGTATTGTGAAATAGTTCAGAAGAAAATTGCAGTCCTCCCGAATGAACTAAAGGTGCGTTGAAGAGCCGCACTGGTTAGCTCAGACTTTCAGGATCAACCTTGGGCGATCCAGCAAGCCCGGGAAGCTACCGAGAGTCAGGGTCTCTCTACTATATCCGGCGTGGCATGGACCCAGGCCATCAATTTGCAGGATATTTAATAAAGTTGTCTCACTCACTCACTGTGTGCCTTTTTGCGAACCTTTTCTGGCCAGAGTGCACTATATCAAATGGCTTCACAATAGTAAGGGCGTTGCAAGGGCGCGCTCGCTGTACATATAACTCCTCAATCTTATAGCGAGCGCTGTATAACTGCTCAATAGCCACATAGGCTAACTCTTCAATGCTACCCATAGCACACGGACATCTATTCAACTATACAATAGCTAACAACAGAGCCATTTCACTCTGCGTGAAGCTCAGACTAAGTTCTGATAACAGACCAAGTACCAGGAGTAATATCTCCACCTCTTCCATAATTTCGCCCGCAAAATTTTTGCCCAATTTCATGCATGCTTTGAAATGTGTAGAATGCAGATGCTTCAATTATTTGTTTATTTGGTTATTCGCTGATTTTGTTTTCGAATCATGCCGTCACACGCTGTGCCTCACCTTATTGTGAATGAAGTCAACATTTACATTTAGCGTCAACATTAAATGGAGTTATCTCGCGTAGGACAGGGTAAATATTTCAGATCATTGGGAGAGGGGCCTTAGTCCTGCACTAGAAACAAGATAGAATGACGACGACGACGACGATAATAATAATAATAATAAAAATCGGCAGATCCCACGTACCGTGGGAATCGATGTTATGCGAAGCATGCGCGGGATGGCGACTGGCATAATTTTTCATGTTGAGCGAAACGTTACGGAATTACGCTAGAGAAATGTGGAAGTGGTATAAACACACTCATATGCTGAAGAGTCGCATATGTTTTATATAACCAGTTGTTTACAGTTGCGTAACGATGCCGACAGCAGCATGGGTGTTGCCTTCACCAGACGCGGTAAGCTGATATGTAGTGCTCATATTCTTCAATACTGGCTAGCGCGAATCCGAACAGCACAAAGAAGAAACACAAATGCACAAGAAAAGCGTTACTCGCAACTAAGCTTCATTCAGCAAAGTTCCCCTGGATATACACACAGCCGAGTGGCACACGCAGGCGCACTGCACGTACGTTACAGTAACAGTTGCAGTTGTTACAGTTGCGTTACAATTGTTATGCTTATACTTATCTGTTATGATGGGAACACACACACGTTTCACGAACCCGTGTGTATGTGTAGAAGGGGTTCTTGACAGTTCTTGATCAAGGTCATTATCACCGTGATCAGTGAGCACCAGCAGCTGGACCGGACTTGTTAATCGGATCCGTTCGTGATCGCGGCTACGAGGGGTCTAAGTGTAGTGAAGTGCGAGGTATAGCATAGCTGGTGGAAATCCTGGATGCCTCTTACGATGAAATGATCTATGATGCCTCCTGTCCTGCACGTGGCAGCGACAATGCAGGAAGATCGAGTCGGGAATCTGGTTGCGCGCTTCTCTTGTGGCGTTCTTTCAGCTTGTTCACGCTCAATCCGGAATCAGCACAGTCATGGAGAGGTCGACACAATTCTACATATTTCTTCAACTAGCGTTTCAGACATGCCGGCCATTTACACATGGTTTCCTTTCGGTGACGTAGCTCTCGTCGACGCTGGTTTTGCCCCGGCTTGTTTTCCGCAGCATTGGAGTTGATCGCTGTTGCAGTAAGCTTGCATATGGCGTGGAGTCTCGTATAGGTGACGACAAATCGACCTACCGAATAACAAAGTTGCGCTATTCACCGTGGATGTTGGAAAGGAAATTGTGCTGCCTCACAGACATGAACGTTCCGACCACTGCAAAAGCTGGTGTCTCGTCTCGTATAGGTGACGACAAATCGACCTACCGAATAACAAAGTTGCGCTATTCACCGTGGATGTTGGAAAGGAACTTGTGCTGCCTCACAGACATGAACGTTCCGACCACTGCAAAAGCTGGTGTCTCATCTGTCAGCGTAAACACTTCCGTTCGATGGCGAGGAATCCACAAGCGAAGAAGAACCGAGACTTCATGAGTGACACGCGGTCCGCGTCGTGCCGATGGGAACCGGCAACCACAGCGGATGGCCTTCTGCGGCCGTCGCTGATTCTTGTCGTTGACCATTATAGCGCTGCTCAGGTCAATGGCACGCGTTGCATAGGTCGGAATGACCACTGTACGTCCGCGCTTATCCGGTCTCCGTAGTTTGAATATGCCGTCTGACTCTTTTGAAGCTTTCGGACGAGAAGGAACTCGTCGAACCCGACTAGAAAGACTCCTTCCTTTGCAGTTTCCTTGCAGGTTTCCTTTCCGGACCATGCTCTTTTCCAAGCTTGAGTTAGCGGGGCATTCTTGTCCCACTTCTGTGCTTATGGAGTCTTGCTCAACGGCATCGGAAACACTGCTTATGTCCATATTTTCCCTGTACATTCCTTCTTGTCTCTTCTTGTTACGTTTCGTTCCTTTTCGTTTCTTTGGACGCGGAGCGCGATTGTCCGTGGAACAGTTGTCCAAGTCGGAAATGTCGACGGAAGACCAGCATTCTTCTTTAACAAAGTCTGGCGTCTCTGAGGAAGCAAGCCTAGCGTCCTGTTCTTCCTTATCAACGTCTGGCGTCTCCGTTGAAGCAAGTCCAACGTTTTCTGATGACACCACGCGTCTCTCAGAGACGCCCGGCACATGTGTCATTGCGGCGAGAGGACTAGGAGCAAACGTGGGATGTTGAGATGAGCTTTTCAAATTGAGGCACAGGTGTTCTATAAGCACTTTCCACTTCTGGTCGTACCTTGCCACAATCTCTTCAAGAGCGTCTCTCCCCAAGTCGTCCTTCGGGCGTTCCATACTACCGAATCCCACCGCTGCCACCAAATGTAACGGTCACTCAACACACACAAGAAATATACACTAAACGCTCCTTTAATCTAAAGGACATGGCCTCCAGCCTCGCCGTTCTACCCACTTCGTCTTCCTCGTTCACCCGCTCAGCAGCTGTCCCACTGGCATTCACTTTGCACCGTAACAATATTAATAATAATAATAATAATAAAAACATAGTTATGCAAGCACTATGCTAAACTCTGTACGATTACCTGCTCCTCCTCGAGTGCGGTGCCAGGCCTTCGCGACAGGCACTTGATGGTGGTCAACGCCTCGACGCTGTCCGCCTTCTTCTTGGCTTCGGCTTCGCCTTCCGTCAGAGGCACAGCTTCCTCTGCGCAAAAATGCACGCAAATTAACAAATGCGTGAGCAGAGCCGTTTTCCGCGTTCATTTTTTTCTTAATTGCCGTGGAGTAACCTATCTGGAGTAAAGAAAAGATTGAGTGCTCTCCGTTTGGACTGCCGGACTACAAAGGTAGTGTATGATTATTGTTAATTGTATTGATTGTTGAGCGCATGATTATTGTTGAACCCCTACAACAATGCCCCCGTAGGTCGATGGAGGTGCATTTATTAAATAATTAATGTGCACACGTACCTACAACGTGAAGCTACAGTTAATTAATCAAATAATTGTAGCTTCTACCTTGACAACTTCTGAGCACAGCAAGCCCCTATCTGCCACAAGTGGTAAAAGAATCCAAGGGTGTGCCCGGAGTTCTGCCGTAAGCACGCGATCGTTCAAAAGAATCAGCAAGCGATGCGTGCACGCTGGCTTCAGTGCAAACTGGGTATATTTCTTGGCGTATACGCTCACTGCACTCTCTAGAAACAGCAAAAAAAAAAAGAAAGAAAATGAAATACGGGTGAAGCAGCAGCAGCTGATTAAATTCTATCAGAACAATAATTAAAGGTTTTTAGCTGATGCCAATGGTTTGCGTATATTATAGTGAAACACACAGTGCAGTGTCCTGTGGGTTCCTCCAATGTCCCATCGTTGGCGCTGTTTCGCCAGAACGGCTGGTTGAATTTACTCTGCGAATGATTCAATGACTGATCGCGAGAAAGGAAAAGTGCATATGAACATTATGCCATGCCTTAATTTTTAGAAATAGGAACTTTGCTCTAGAGGTCGCATTTTTAAGGCGAGAGCTTTAGATGCCTCATGAAACTCGAAAAGTGACCGTCGCCGTCAATGAGAGTCGGATGAAAAAAAAAAGCATCACGTGATGACATCACACGTAACCAAAATTTGTGACGTCATAATGACGCCCTTATGGCGTCACATAACGTGAAGTCACATGATGACGCCGTAACGTGTAACATCGTCGCTTGAACACAGTGGGCCGATCACGGAGGCGCTGCAAAAACCACGTGAGGCGCAGAAAGCGCCCATTGCCTCTGATCTCGGAGGCAGTGCAAAACCACCTCGGTTACAAAAGGAGTAAGGGCGAGGCAGACTGTACGATTTTCCATGCGATGCGACGTCCGACACGGCGGTGGGGTAACCGCAATGGTGACCTTTCATAGCATCGGACAGCCACCATTTCCCCCCCCCCCCCTCCCCTAACCGCCGTGTCGGCCGGCACATCGCATGGAAAATCGTACCGTCTGTCTCGCGCTTTACGGGGGGAGTTGGGTTGGGGATCAATATAATCCGCTAAGAAGAAGGAGAAGGGAGCTTTCGCCTTCGAGTCGTCGGAGGCAAATGCATAAATGGTCGTGTGACTTCTGAACTTTAGTTTGCCGTGGACCAACGGCCGTCAGGCTGTGCAAAATAAAACCTGCGTAAGAAACATGCACGTATATTGTTAGCGCGAGATAAGGTGGTGGTGGGAGAAGTACTACATATTGTTTTTTCTTAAAGCCATTCGCTTCATTGTCATTAGACCCTGTGAATGGGCGCGCGGCCGCGATACTGACGACCTATTCAGCCCAGAACTGACATTAGTATAGAACGAGAAACTGAAACGAGTGCGAAGAGTTGAGCTTACAAGGGCAGATAGCAATCATTGCTTTCCCGTCATCCTCCGTCTTGTTTTGTGGTCGCTGCGCTAATGCTGGTGGTGGTGGTGGTGGTGATGATGATGTTGCAGCAGGCGGGGTTAGCCTGGCCTGCATGGCCGGCAATTGTTCCGCCTGAGCATCTCCTGAATTGTAGGGGTACGTCACCAAGTGCTGAACAGCCCAGTGTCTCGCAGGAAAACCAACAAAATTCGTTGCACGCTCCTCTTCGCTGCCGCGGGCCCTTCCGGAAAAATGACGTCTTCAAATGTCCGGTGCCTATGACAACCTTTTTGCAAGGTGCGGACCATCGCTAATGCGGATCAGAGTCGACTAGGAAGTTACATCAAAACTGGAAGCGAAAAAATTTGCAGCGCTTTCGCCTGATATCCGAAGACAGCGGCCGTAAGAATGTGTAATGTTTCACATTGTCACACCGTATCCCGACGGAACTGCTGCTCGGTTTTTCTTTACCCGAAACCGTTCTCATTATTCACCTGGCAAAAGAGCGAGCGGCTTTTTTCCCTTTTGTCCTGCATGAAAGTGTGAAGCGAAAGGCGAGGCCACTGCCGCTACGTCGGCCAAAATGTGAATGGAGACAAGGAACCTATGCAAAGCCAACGCATATGTGGCAAATTTGGAAAGAATAAAAATACGCCTAGGCAGCCACGTTCATTTTGTATACAACGCATGTATCAATGTTGTACGCTTATGTTGGTTTGCGTATTTATTTCGGCAGCAGGTGTTTCCTGTTACTAGCGCCTTTGTTGCAAGATACACATCGTTGCGGTGGTAAGCGTTCTCGGCATCATTATGTGGCGCTGTCACACGTCCCGGAAGATGAAACATCGAACACTGAAAAGTAAAACACCGCGTTCAGGTGGCGTACGAAAGAAAGATTGCGTGAGTTTTGGCTGGCGTGAGACATGAACAAACCCTTCATCATTTTGCTGTCGTCGTCTTTTTAGTTGTCGTTGTTGTTCGAATGTTGTTCTTGTTTGTCTCTTTTTTTTCAGTGTAGCGCGGTATAGTGACGTTATTGTTTTGTTTGTTTTATTCGGGTGTAACAGAGCTAACGTTAATATAAATCGACGTTCCGAAGACACGGTAATAGTATGTTTTTTTATATATTAAAACAGCAGCAAGAAACCAGTGTGCCGGACCTCTCACAACACATTTCGCTGTAGCGACTTCTAACCAATTCATGTGATTACAGCGAACGCGTTAACTTAAATATTAAAATGCCGCCTCCAGCTCTTTCTGCGGAAAAATCGAAGCCAGTATCGAAAAGGAGGTGCCACCTTCTCTGTAGCACCTCCAAACCCCTTTATTCTGAGAATGGCAAGAAATATTGATCGGTATTCACCGGCTGCAGAGGAGAGAGTGCCGGTATTCTGTCACAGGATATGCTAGACGATTTATATAAAACGCGTAACAAAAAATCAAGGTACAACACTGCATGACTTCTTCTGGACTGTTACCTGACACTCTCCTTTAGCAGCTGGTAACAATCATTTAATTAATTTCTCCATTGTTCTTATAATTATTGCCAGTCCGTGGTAACGTTCACTACAGGAAACAAGGCTTATTTCAGCGATTTCCAATGTAATCTGCATTGCTCCTCCTTCTTATGCAGGCGTTTCTTTTATAATTTCATCACAGCACCTATAGGTCTCTGCCGTTCTCGAGACTACGCGTCCCCGCTCTGACACCCTTCACACACACACACACACACACACACACACACACACACACACACACACACACACACACACACACACACACACACACACACACACACACACACACACACACACACTAGAGCTGTGCACGGGCCGTACTTCCGAGCCCGAGCCCGGCCCGGGCCCGCTGACTTTGTCGAAGGCCCGCCCGAGCCCGACGGCAAAGAGCTGCGAGCCCGCCCGGCCCGACCCGGCTTTTTGAAGCTTCGCTGCAAAAGCAAAACATCGTTTTCCGGTAATTCGGCATTTTATTGAGCATATCAAATATGATCAAACGACACACGACGAACAGTCTCTATTACACAGATTACAAATTACAAATAGACGGCCTCATGCCAGCAACAATGAAGTTCGCTCGCCAAAGCCGTCACGTGTATGGGGTATGCCCATGCAAACGTCAGCTTGCACGAAGGCGATCTACGTAGGGTCGCTGTCGCGTGCATTTTCACTCATGGGATTTGGCCTTAAATCTAACGCGAACAGTCGCGTGGCGCCGTCACTAGCTCAGGTGGTGTTACTTCTCTGTTTGTCGGAGTGCAACAGAGGCAGTGCTTTACCTCCTCCCCTTTTCTTTAAAGTAGCGAATGGAAAGGAAAAGCGGTAAAGGGCGGTCCCGGTAAAGGCGCTGCATGCGTGCTGGAAAACAATTCCCGCTCTTTCTCTATATTTCGGGCTTGAGTCGGGCTTTGCGCTGGGCCCGAGCCCGGCCCGATAAAACTCTATGTAGCCCGAGCCCGGCCCGGGCCCGAGGTGAAAATACGTCGGCCCGCCCGAGCCCGGCCCGCGGGCCGGGTCGGGCTCGGGCTACCCGGAGCCCGTGCACACCTCTAATACATATATATATATATATATATATATATATATATATATATATATATATATATATATATATATATATATATATAAATTGTAGCGAAGCGTTCGAACTTCGTAATGGGTCGTCCTCTCGAGCACCTTCTAGTGGGTCGCCCTCTTCGGCTCGAAGAGAACGCAGCTCGCGCTGAGAGTCGGCCCCGCCTTGACTGTCGCTGTATCGTCCAGTATCGTCGCCGCTAATAAACCTCTTTATAATATATATATATATATATATATATATATATATATATATATATATATATATATATATATATATATATATATATATATATATATATATCCATAGCAAGGGTCTCGTTCTGGCAGACTTGATGCCTTCAGGTAGTATGCGAGAGATTATTGGTCAGCTGCCAGCTCGTAAAAAGATCACGTACTACGTGACGCCAACAGGCAGAAAAAAGAGTGTTCCACACTCGCCGCCATGGCTGCGATTGGAGCTAACACTCCTAGATTTAAATGCACATATATACCCAAAAAAGTGAACGGGAGGATGACCGCCGCCGTAGCTCAGTGGTAGAGCATCGGACCAGTTATTCGAAGGTCGCAGGTTCGGTCCCTGCCGGCGGCAAGCTATCTTTTCGTCCACTTTACTTTCTTCACATTTATATCCTAATTGTTACAAATAACACCCTCCTATACTTTCCGTGGCATTATTGTCTTTCAGGTCTCATTAATATGATGTCTAACAAAGAAAACCGCGCCCTTAAAAGTCGTCTTCTTTCTTTATATATATATATATATATATATATATATATATATATATATATATATATATATATATATATATATATATATATATATATATATATATACTAAATAGCGCGCGTGGTGTGCGCAACGGCACACACACACACACACCCTCTCAAACAACCCTGCGTGAACACACAGGCTACGGAAACCACAGGTGGTGCTATCAAAGACAAACCGCGGCTCGGGAGCACGTAGCAACGAAGCGGAGGTTATGCATATTTGATTGCGCGGCTGCCCGGCGCCCAGAGCGTGGCGGCAAAAGCAACTACCTGGCGCAGGAATGCGACTGGAATAGCTGAGGCCCGAGAGACGAGCAATGCCGAGCTTCATTTGGAAGACGTGCAAGGAGCCGCGCACGTAGGGCGGCAGACAACGCATGTACACGGGGGTCAGCGTGCCTGGAACGCAGGAAGAACGCTCGCTTCCCGATTCGCAGCTGCATCGCTCCCAGCAAAACGATGGCTGTGTAACTCTTCTCGGCGATGGCTGCATTCCTTCAAGCATTGCCCAGCGGCCACCAGCACTCTATAGCACGCAGAGGCTGGTGTACTGATGCAACACCACTGGTTGCAAATGTTATCTAGTCTGTCTGTTTCATCGCTGAGCTCTTGCTAGAAGAATGAACTTCGAGCCCACCGCCGTCATTGCTCTCCGTCAAATTCCTCCAAGGCATATTCTCTGTCTCGACTTTCTTTGTATCAGTTCCGGCTTCGTGATTACAAATGGTTCTGTTTTCTTTACCTTGATTATGCATACGACGTTCATCTTTTCCGCCAGGGTTGCTCCTATTGGTATAAGTAACGTAAACTCAAGGACCGAAATAATTCATAATTATTTATCAGAGAAAGGAAAACTCAATGAGTCCATTATGCATTCACCTAGGACTACTCGAAGGCAAAGCCATCTTCTACTTTTTCTTCGCAGTCTATGTATTGATCCTCTCCCGCCCCCTCCGAAAGCTTTCTGCGCCTAACGATGTTTCACACTGCCTCCAGGATCGGAGGCATTGCAAGGCTTCTGCACCTCACCTGGTTCTCACTGCCTCCGTGATCGGCCCACCTTTGACCAAGCGATAATTTCATGCGACGACGTCTTCATGTCAAGTAAATTCACGATGTCATACTAATGTCATGATGACGTTGTATGGTGACGTCATGACATGATGATTTTCTGCGTCACTCGTGTTGACTCCGCCGACACGGGACTCCAACGGTCAATTTTTGCGTTTGAGGAGGCATCTAAGGCTTTCGTCTTAATAAATATTTCTCCGCCGCGTCGCCGTCACCAAATACTCCACTTTATGCCTATGCTTACATCTCGATGACAACAGCACCTTGCGGACACCGGGGGGCTCATCGCAGGGGCTGCGCATGCCAGGCGTATTCATAGAGCAAGTCTACCTTATAAGAAAAGGTGGCAACAAACGTAAACGGGAGGTAAAGGGAAGCCATGGATCAAAATCGAGGAGGGCAGTGCGCGCTTCAGTAGTGTCAGTGCTTCCCACAACAACATAACTGCCGTATCTATCTGGCAGGTAAAACGGTTCGTGGAAACGACACGACGCCCCAATGACTCTTATGTACCTGTTGGTTTCTGCACGTGTTTGGCTATATTTTTTTAGCCGCACGCACAGAAATAAGATTCAGTTGATAGTACAGCGACGTCCTTGTATGTCCTCCGCTTGTTCCTCGTTTTCAGGTTTTTTTTTTATTTGCAGCATAGACTTGCCCTTAAGGCATAATATTTGTTGTGTATATTTCCGTTTGAGCCAGTGTTCGCCATGAACATACTAGCTCCGGCGAATACCGTTTTGACGTTTGTTCGTCACTACATTTTGTTTGCGCGGATTGAAAATTCTTCTTTTTTCCTCCTACAAATACATACAGTAAGAATACGAAACTGCTGTCCATCAAACTCGACAATGTGTCGAGTTGTATCTAGGAGAGAAGCGAACACGTTGTTCAAAGGTATGCCCGTAAACCTTAATAAACTGAGTTTTTAGCATCCACTTTTTTTTTTACTGAGCAATGACGAGGCTGTGCTCACAGTATTGCCTAAGTTTAGAAACCATTAGGCAAAGCAGTCTGTGAGAACTGTGTGAGTGGTCCGTGCGATGCGGGAACTGTGTTCTTTTTTCTTGTATTAGTGAGAACTTTTGCCGCAGATAACGATAGCGACCGTGGCGTAACCCGCTTGGCCATTACTTCGCGACGTTAGTTTACCCGTAACGTGAGCGGGAGTCTAACGCCGAGAAATCACCAAAGCAGGTAAAGTTAGGTGTACCTAGCTTACCGGAAGTGCTGAAACGACGAGAAAGGAAACCAACAGCGCAGCAAAAAAAGCGAGCAATGCACCGTCGGGCTAACGGCTTATCGACCTTTGCAAGAACACACATGGTAAACCGAGCGTGCGGGCGCATGCTGATTAGGCATGCACCTAATCGTTATTCTCTATGACGCGATGTTCTCTTTCTTTCTTTCTTTCTTCCTTTCTTTCTTTCTTTCTTTCTTTCTTTCTTTCTTTCTTTCTTTCTTTCTTTCTTTCTTTCTTTCTTTCTTTCTTTCTTTCTTTCTTTCTTTCTTTCTTTCTTTCTTTCTTTCGTTCTTTCTTTCTTTCTTTCTTTCGTTCTTTCTTTCTTTCTTTCGTTAACCTGCGAAAGTCGCGCGTACCGTAAGCAGTCAGTCAGTACGGCGTCTGTCGATTTACCGCATCAGGATTACCTTAACTACTATTTTATCCGCTGTTACATTATATAAACGTTCCTTTGCTGTATAACAGTATAGGGGAGGACAAGGCCGTAGCCAGACATCATTTTCGGGGAAGTTGGTATGGGGGGGGGGGGGGGGTTCAATCAACCTTTATGTATGTTCGTGCATGTGTTTGTACGTGTGCGTGTATATGTACGTAGGCATGCGCACGGGAGGGGGGTGGGACTGCAGGGGTGGCGCCTTCCCATCCTCGAATTATAACGAGGGGCACCAAGTCAGCCCTATTTCCTTACTCTGTCGGCATAGGCGTATCTACCGGGGGGGGGGGGGGCAAGGGGGGCGCTAGCCCCCCATTGAGAAAAGTTGGGGAGGCTGAGGCCTCCCCCCCCCCCCCCAACTTTCGACAGTGGTCACTGTCGGCTGCACACTAGGAAACCATGAACTGTGGCGAATGTTACTTCTACATAGCAATCATTGTATTATATAAAGAAATTTGTCCTGCGCTTCTGCTGTGGAGAATGGCTCCCGTGTCTGACGACCACGCACTGTATTCTCTGCGGTGCAGGCCGTCTATACAACGCTTTGCGATACAGCATTGCAGAGAATGCTGAGTAGGAGCTCTTAACGTTGGATCACTTTGTCATGATTTTATTCTGCTCTGCCTGGCCTGAAATTTACAGTACCGACGACGCAAATACGGGAAGGAACCAATAAACGTATCATGGACCGATCAGATGCTCTTCCTGTTTCAGGCAATTATTTTCTTTCATAGGAAAGGAATAGAATCACCGCTGCTCTATATCCAATTTGCTATGAGTCGATGAGTGTGCATAACTGCAGGATGTCTTAACGCGATTGCGCTAAGGAGCCCATGTCGCAGGAATTCCGGTGTCGGCGTCCGCATCGTTGGTTGTGAGCGAAAGATGATCATTGTTCGTGACCCGGCCAGAAATCGCTATGAATGCAAATAATAAACGATTATGTACCCGAGGTGGAATTCAACCCCGGCCTTCGGCGTGACAAAGAAGGTGTTCTACCACAGAGCCATGCCACTGCTTGGAACTGCATTGAAAATAACTTTTCTGCTTCACAAACGTACTCGTCCTGTGTACAGGCGTCCCAGTACGAGATGTATTATCGCAGTAAAACGTGGCGCAAGCGTGCATTGCCACAGGACCTCACAGCATGTGAACTGCATGACGAGCTGGTGGTTTAAAGCCGGCCACCCATTACAAAGGACACACACACACATTACTGCGCGTATTCTGTTACGAACACTTACGTAATAGGTACATCGCCAATTTCGCAAAAGTATCACACGCTTAAATGCCGGACCAGCGCTGTTCAGCGCTAGTCCTGTTTGGTCTTTCTCGCCTTCTATTATTGCGCTGTTTTCTACTATGAAGTTCACACGCTCCAAGCAAAGTTGCAAATACAAATACGATGAGTATAAAGAATTGGCTACGCCCCTGTTGCCATAAATTCTTATTTAAAAAGAACTTGTGGGTGACATGTTAACAATAATAATAATATAACAATAGTAATAATAATAACAATGCGCCATAAACACAACTTCGACTAGGAGCAAACAAGGCAAAATATAAGATACGCAAGCCTAAATATCTGCAAGAAAGTGTGGTACTAATTACGGAAAAGGAAATGTACAGTCACTGTTGCCTACATTGAAATACGCAATTATTTGTAAGCAGCTTCTAGACGTTAGCGACATTTATTCAATGATACAAATCTATACTATAAACAGGGCAGGCCGCCATCGGCATAATTGTTTACTTAAGGACATGTTGGTATTTGCTTAAGGACATAATTAGGCCGCGAATTAGAAGACACACACAAAGGGAGGGACACGATGACAGGACGAGCGGACCTGTCATCGCTCGTCATATCATCGTGTTCCTCCCTTTGTGTGCGTCTTCTAATTCGCGGCCTAATTATGTCCTTAAGCAAATACCAACTAGGCCAACAAACAGACTTGTTAGGCATAATTGTATTTACGCATAAATTTCAATAAAACTTCTGTTGGGCGTAGTTGGTACATAGCTTTCATGATGAAAACATCACCGCAAACCATCTATTCTTTGTGGTTCGTTGTGGTTTCCGCTGAAGTTTTCATCAAGCATATAGTGTGGCTAATTTATAAAAAGTGTTGCTTGCAATACTATTACATGCCTAGCACGTATATGTATGGTTGCCCCAGTGCATGCTACGTAGGACTGACTGTACATTTTCTTATATATACATATATATATATGGGCATCGTGGTGGAGTGGCCGTAGCGTTGCAAGTAGTCAAGTAGATCCTCCGTGAGAAGTCACAACGTTGTTTATTTCGACGTTTCAGCCAGAGTCTGGCCTTCATCAGGAATGAGGGTACAGTTCGTTGGTGCTCAGCTTTATACAATCTTAAAGAAAAGAGGATACGCAAAAAAAATAAAAAAACATGAGGTAGATCCCCCCCCCCCTTTTCTTTCTCCGGCCACCCCCTGTCCGCGGCCTGCATATCCTTCCCTCCATTAACGTATTGTTCCCGACCAGGCTGCGCCGCGTGGCTCCGGCGGTGCGGTGTGGGGAAAAAAGGAGCTTTTTTAAGAAGTTAAGCCTTTAACTACTCAGTGCCACGTGGACGTCTCGTCCCCGAAAGGGGGGCACCGTGTATTGCCGCAAAGGCTAGCAAGCGGGCGCAATGTCAATTTTGGCCCGCTCCAGGATTCCGCAGTCGGGGGCTCCTAATTGTGCACATGGGTGCTGCGGGAAATGTCATGCTTGGCACAATTGATTGGTTAGTAAGGTAGAAACCGAAACACCAGGCGGCGCAGCGTGGCTCCGGCGGTGCGGTGTGGGGAAAAAAAGGAGCTCTTTTAAGAAGTTAAAGGCCAACTCCGGCGATTTTTTTGCCATGTCAAAGTAATGGTGCTTTTATGTTCCTGAGACGCTCCTGTTACGGGCCCGATAGCAGAAATACTCGGCAAATTGGAGAATAATTTTAAATAAGCAAAAATGCGCAACACCGAAACCGAAACCCAACCGAGTGCACTGTCTACGTATGACGTAGACGTTGTTACGAACGAACCGAAAGTCGTGCAAGGCATGCCGGTCACGCCGGCGTGGAGTATGAAAACTGTGACAGCCGGGACGACCAGCGAAGCGCCGGCCAAACCAACGCTGTCTGTCGCCTTGTGCACAGCAGACGCTCGCTGTAACGGCCTAAGCGCCGAAGTTAGCGGTGCCCTCGGCTACGTCACTTCCGCCGCCTTGCCAACACTGACGTCACAGACGCAATGTTGCCAATAATTGTGGGAAGCCAGGAGGGCGTTTGCAGACAATCTTTAAAATTCATTTGCAAACAATCTGCGCATGTCTCAAGCCTGTAATTTGGCATAAATGAGGGAAACGTGCAAAGGAACGTACCCAGCGAATTTCACTGAGATCCATCGACCTCGAAAAATCGCCGGAGTTGGACTTTAAGCCTTTAACTACTCAGTGCCACGTGGACGTCTCGTCCCCGAAAGGGGGGCACCGTGTATTGCCGCAAAGGCTAGCAAGCGGGCGCAATGTCAATTTTGTCCCGCTCCTGGATTCCGCAGTCGGGGGCTCCTGATTGTGCACAAGGGTGCTGTGGGACATGTCATGCTTGGCACAATTGATTGATTAGTAAGGTAGAAACCGAAACAGACGACAGCTGTACTTAGAAAGAGTAGTTACACTTGGGAGTATTTTCAGTTGTCCAGTGATCGTCGCAGCTGCAGTGCCGTGAACTCTTCAGTTATTACTGTCATTATTGCCGTTATTGTTTTCTAGTGCATTAATTGCTGCAAGTGTACCCGGATTCTCATTTATTCCTCTTTCGAGGGTGTTAAATCGGTGGATGAGGTATGACTCTCGTTGTTCACGTTCTCGGTTTGATGTAAATCCCGTTTCTAAGAGTGTTACTGATAGTTTGTCGAATGCATGGTCGGGAAGGTTGAGATGTTTTGATAGAGGTAGACTTGGGGCTGATTTCGCATGGGCTCTGTGATTATTGAAACGAATCCTAAATGGTGTTTCTGTTTGTCCGATGTACTGCATACTGCACACGTTGCAGTCGAGTAGGTATACCACATATATATATATATATATATATATATATATATATATATATATATATATATATATATATATATATATATATATATATATATATATATATATATATATATGGTATATATATATATATATATATGGGTGGCCGGCGTCCCTCACACCGGCCGCTGTTTATATATATATATATATATATATATATATATATATATATATATATATATATATATATATATATATAAACAGCGGCCGGTGTGAGGGACGCCGGCCACCCCACTCGCGAACAAGTTGGTGGTACGCCACTGTCTGTCGAGCTTTTTCAGTCATTGTTTCATGTGAAGTGTCCTGGCCATGCAGGTTTTTTACTATAATGGCACCCGAGGACCATAACGTTGCATTCTAAAAACGGTATACTTCCAACATTTAACCCCTTAAAGCCGGGGACCAAAGGCAGGCCTTTGTGAGCAGCAAGCCACTGCTTCGTTTGAATTTCTGCAGTCATTGCGAAGGTTGCTTTCTTTTGGACACGCCCATTGGGAGGGGGGGAAGGGTGTTTGCTGCAGTGAAACTCTCCTTCTCCCCCCATCCCCACCTATTCTGGCTACTCCAATGGTGTAGGCAGCAGAGATACACAACAGTATACCTCCTCTTACTCTCCCCGCTTTCTTGCCTCGTCCCACTCTTTCACTCCCTCTCTATTCCTCCTTAGTTCAACGAAATGTGAAGAACGTTAGTTCTAGTTAGGCAGCTGGGCTTTGCACATGGACGAACCTGAAAACGTGCTTATGAAAGATAAAGGCATGAAAGACTATCAATTCGGATCATGAAATGCTTGAGCAACGCGCACTCCGCTTACTACAAGCGTCACCATTTCGCTCGATACCTAGAGAGGCTGGTGAAGTAAGATTAAAAAAAAAATAGACGATGAGGACGGGCGCGCGTTTGAGAGTGCTCGAAAGAAATACGAAACGAACAGTCCGGCCGAGATTGTAACGCTTACCACAGAGCCTCTGGGAGAACATCGCAACTTTCTGCGCCGGACATGCACTGCCATTTTTCTAAAGGATTCTCGGGCCGCAGCAGCAGTTAAGGAAAATGAAAAACATTTGGCTTCCCTCTCACTCTTTTCATTTTAGATATTTTGTCGCAGTAAATATTTTGAAGCGACGATGGCTGGAAGAGATGAATAATGAGCACAGAGCGAAGCGTGGTAAGAGAGGCCAAAACGGAATGGACAGTCGGCGTATCTTGCAACTCCAAACGATTTGGTATCTTCCCTTTTTTCTTGACTTTTTTATTACTTTATTATTTCTTTTTATTTGCGTTGCATATACGGCTACACACAGCCCGCCTATTCAAGAGACGTGGTCATACTAAAACTGAGTGTGCTATGCCCCTATGAAAAAGAAAAAAAAGAAACCAATTCAAACTGCATACGAAAGAAAATAAAACAGTGGTTAGCGCATGCGTACACTTCACGAGTAGCCCACTCTATCACGCACAGAATGCGGGCTAAACCATACGTAAAAACTAAAGAAATGTACATAAGATAAACTAAATGATCAAAACTGATTCGTGGTATCAGATACAGCGTCTCATAGTTGGTGTATTAGTTGGCGATGTCAAACATTTATTTATTTGTTTGTTTATTTATTTATTTAATTATTTCATCGAAGATTTCAACCAAATGTGTCCAAATTAGGCATCTGGCTAGCGAGGGATTACTTTTTCGAGTATCTTATACTGCAGTACAATTATTTTCGGAATTTAATACGTAAAGGATGCTACTCGAACACGTTTCTTAAACTGATATGAACTCAGAACAACAGCCGCTTTTGGGGGCGTGATTGCCCACCGCTGCTGCCGCCGCCGGTGTCCGTCGAAGCTATCGTGCGCAATAAGAGAGAGAGAGAGGAAGAGAAAGAGAGAGAGAGGAAACAGGGTTCGGGAGGGAATTCAACCTATGAACTCTGCGTGACAGTCGAGTATTCTACCCCTCCGGTGCCTGAAACTTCTTCGCAAGAAGACCCTATGCAGGCGTCATACCAGGCGAGGAATCAGGTTAATGGATGCAATATTGCGTGACAGAAGAATGCAATCACACCAGGCGTCACACGACATGAATTGCGTAACGAGTGGGTGGTTTAAAGCTTCCCACCCACACAGGGCTCAGCCATAATTGATCATCAGCCACCGCAGCAATGAAGTGTGTAGCTACGTAGGTGAGCGTTTTCCTTACAGACACGTAGTGAGTACTTCGCTACTTCGCAAGATGACAAATTATGGCGTAGCGGGCATCTCGCAACAAGGAGAGTCGCCCTGCCCTAAGAGAGTTTACAACGGATTTTCTGACGGCAGCTCCTCCATCTTAGGCCATGCTGCATGTTCCGCGCAGGACTGGAGGTTTAATGCGATAGCGTTATAGAGCTCGTTTCGCAGAAATGCCGTTGTTGGCGGCGGCGGCGGCGGCGGCGTCTTTGGTTGTGAGCGAAAAAGCAGCGTTGGCCGTGAGGGAAAATTCGAGGTAGATGCAAGCAACGTTATGCGCCGGAGAGCGCCGGCACTTTGGCTTTCCTTGCGTCACGGTTTAGCTCTCCACCGAGAAGCGAGGGGAGGCTAGCGATTGGGAAGGCGATACGAAGACGGCGTGAATACGCTATCACGTTCTACTCTTGTTGCCGCCGCCTCCGAGAGAGACGGGCGCGCGGTGTGGTCGTCATCACGCAGCGCGGATGTTCCCTTACAAACACGTAGTGGGTGCATCGCTGTTACACATAACAAAGGGTACACACATCTGTGCGCGCATTCCATACACACACGAAGAGGGTTCATCGATACTGCGAAAAAAAAATGTCACGCGCGTAGACGTTCCCTGACGCCACCGGGCTGTTGACACGCTTGTGATGGATTCTGTGCACTCGCAATGACTGACTGCAGTGGCTGAAAGTGTCACTGCAGTGTGTGTGCGTATGTGCAGCGAGTTAACTCAACGCGTACGAACGCAGAGAGAACAGGGACGCAGGGCATTGTCTATAGTTCGCCCCAACAGCGCGCCAGCGTATAATACTTGCTCGTACTTTGCACACACAAAATACTGTTGCCATAACAGTGCTGTTGAAGAGGGCGAAAACCTTTACCTTTACTATAGGTATGTCGTGTGTGTGGGGGGGGGGGGGGTGCGTGCGTGCGTACGTGCGGATATAGCTATCGCCTCAAACTCTAAAAAGCGAAGCTTAAGGGTCCGCCAGTTTTTATTGCGAGGGGTCTCGACGGGCTTTTGCCGTCACCGTTGCCGTCGCCGTCATGTCCTTCCGGTATGAAGTCGAAATTGATAAGATCCCCCCGCGCATTGTACGTTCTACCGCGGGTAAAACCGCAAGAGCGGGGGCGACGAACGCGGCAGGAGCAGAGATCAAACGAGCCCGCCCATTTCCGTCGCTCGGAGGGTGCATGCGATAACATCACCCCGCTCGGGAGGCCTGCCCTCAAAGCAGACAGGAAACGCCACGCCCGTCTTTAACGACCATGAAAAAAGACGCGAGGTGGGGGTGGGGGGGTTGTCGCGCGAGCAGCCACTTTGAACTTTGAATCTACGGGCGCGGTCATGATCGCTGGCGCGCGCTATCTCGAAAGCCATCACAGCGGGCGGCTCGTATACCTTTCTACGTGCTGCGCTCTCAACGCGAAGTGACTATGCGGAGAGCATCTCTCCCTGGAGCGGCCGTACTCTCTTACAACAGCGTTTTGTAGTTGCGCGAGACCGGATACAAAACAGTTAGCTGCCAGCCTTACTTCGTATAACACTACAATTTGTTGCTATCGCATTCATTGCTTCGCCCTTGCGGTGAAACTGTGACTTTTTTCTATGAGGTATGAATTCGACTTAAATACGATTTGCCGTATACGCTACTGCTCACCCGCTTGCTGCCTCTCTGCGTTTATTTTCTGTTATCAGTTTCTTGTGCTTCAAACGGATACACATTCTAGAAACATAGACACTCCAGAGATTAATAATAATAATTGTTGGGGTTTAATATCCCAAACCTACGATATGAATATGAGGGACGCCGTAGTGAAAGGCTCCGGAAATTTCGACCACCTGGGGTTCTTTAACGTGCACCTAAATCTAAGTACACGGGCCTCAAAAACTTTCGCCTCCATGGAAAATGCAGCCGCCGCGGCCGGGATTCGATCCCGCGACCTTCGGGTCAGCAGTCGAGCACCATAACCACTAGACCACCGTGGCGGGGCCACTCGAGATATCAAATTTCTTGTTTAAGGTCAATTGATTCAACTTAGACGATGAAAGCTAATTGTTCTGAACAGACTGAAAATTAACAGTCTTCTGGCACGAAGAATATGTCGACCGAGAGAAACAAAAACGAGACTGATGTGTTCGTAAAGGTTCCCGCACCCAAGGCGGGTCTCTGCTCAAATGAAGAAGTTACTGTGCCTGTGCTCTCGTGCCTACTCTTTCAATTGCTCTGGGCACACGGGCACTATTTTCTTCGTATTGTCACGGGGATGACGAATACACGAGAGAGACAGCAGCAAGTATATTTACAATATTTACAAGCAACTGTGCCACCGAATGGCTGCCAGCATCTCGCGCGGCATACCCGCTTCTTCCTCGTCTCTTCGTCTCCAACGGCGTGCTCATCCACAATGCCTCGTAACATCACCCCCGGCGGACGGAGCGCCGTCACGGCGCCTCCTAAGTCATTCAGCACTGGGAGTGTAGTAGCGTTTGAGGCGCGACACATGAACGACATCAGTAGGTGGTGTAGGAGAAGACGAGAGCGGATGGACGGGAGTGATGAGGTAGTCAACGTCAGTGACCTTGCGGAGAACTTTGTAGGGCCCTGTGTATCGAGGGAGAAGCTTCTCGCACAAGCCTTCGCGTCGATACGGCGTCCAGAGTAGGACAAGAGATTCGGGCGGGTAGTCGACGTCGCGGTGCCGGTTATCGTAGCGTGCTTTTTGCGAGACCTGGGAATCACAGAGCCTGGCGTGGGCGACTCGGCGAGCCTCGCGGGCGCGAGAAGCGACGTCCTGAGCATACACGCTTGGTACGATGGTATCAGAAGGGAGGAGCGTTTCGAAGGGCAACGTAGGATGGCGGCCGTACAGAAGAAAGAACGGCGAATAGCCGGCGGTGTCATGCCTCGACGAATTATAGGCAAAAGTAACATAGGGTAGGGTTGCGTCCCAATCACGGTGGTCAGCAGAGACGTACATTGACAACATATCCGTGAGAGTACGGTTGAGGCGCTCGGTAAGACCGTTAGTCTGCGGATGGTAGGCTGTAGTAAGTTGATGTTCGGTAGAGCAGCTACGGAGTATTTCGTCGATGACTCTTGCGAGGAAGCAGCGGCCCCGATCCGTAAGAAGCTGGCGCGGAGCACCGTGTCGAAGAATGACGTCATTGAGCAGAAAGTCCGCGACGTCTGTAGCGCAGCTAGTTGGCAAGGCCCGTGTTATGGCATACCTGGTCGCATAGTCAGTTGCGACAGCAATCCATTTGTTACCTGACACGGACGTAGGAAAAGGTCCGAGCAAGTCGAGACCGACGCGGAAGAATGGTTCGGATGGAATGTCAATAGGTTTAAGCAGGCCGGCCTGAGGAAGAGCAGGACGTTTGCGCCGCTGACAGTGCTCGCAAGCAGCGACATATCGTCGCACAGAACGATAAAGGCCAGGCCAAAAGAACCGCTGCCGCACGCGGTCATAGGTGCGTGAAACGCCCAGGTGTCCCGCAGTCGGAGCATCATGGAGATGTTGAAGAATGGTTGCACGCAGGTGTCGGGGAATAACTAACAAAAGTTCTGGACCATCAGGCTTCATGCTGCGGCGATACAGAATGTCATTGCGTAGGACATACTGGCGGAGAGAAGGGTCGGAACGTCCCGAGGAGACTTGGTGGATGACCATCTTGAGGGTTGCATCCCGACGCTGTTCTGCGCCGATGTCGCACAAATCAGATATGGCGAGTACACAAGAATCATTGTCATGGTCAGCGAGGCTAGCAGGGTCCACCGGATGACGCGAGAGACAATCGGCGTCTTGGTGCAGCCTGCCCGATTTGTAAATTACGTCGAAGGCATACTCCTGGAGACGTAGAGCCCAGCGACCAAGGCGACCAGTTGGGTCCTTGAGTGATGACAGCCAACAGAGAGCGTGGTGGTCGGTAATAACTGAGAACTCACGGCCATACAAGTAGGGGCGAAATTTTGCGACAGCCCAGACCAACGCAAGACATTCGCGCTCCGTGATCGAATAGTTCCGCTCAGATGTGGAGAGAAGGCGGCTGGCGTATGCAATCACACGTGTTTGGCCCCCCTGGTGTTGGGCGAGGACGGCGCCGATTCCATGCCCACTGGCATCTGTGCGAACCTCCGTAGTCGCGGACGGGTCAAAGTGGGCCAGTATTGGTGGTGAAGTGAGCAAGTTGATCAGCGTCGAGAATGCAGCCGCCTGGTCCTGGCCCCACGAGAAGGGGACGTCTTTCTTTAGAAGGTCAGTGAGCGGTCGGGCAATGGTGGCGAAATTGCGTATAAAGCGTCGGAAGTATGAGCATAAGCCAACAAAGCTCCGAACATCTTTAGTAGAAGAAGGCAGAGGGAAGTGCGTGACGGCGCTAATCTTGTCAGGGTCAGGTTGTACACCAGTAGCACTTACAAGATGACCAAGCACAGTGATTTGTTGCCGGCCGAAATTGCACTTTTTGGAGTTCAGCTGGAGTCCCGCTCGACGAAAAACAGCAAGAATGGTCGACAAACGAGTTAGATGACTCTCAAACGTTGGGGAAAAGACAATGACATCGTCGAGGTAGCAGAGACAGATTGACCATTTATAGCCACGGAGGAGAGAGTCCATCATGCGTTCGAACGTCGCCGGGGCGTTGCACAGCCCAAAAGGCATAACCTTGAACTGATAGAGGCCGTCCGGTGTGACGAAGGCAGTTTTTTCTCGGTCTAACTCGTCGACAGAAATCTGCCAGTAACCCGAGCGCAGGTCTATGGATGAGAAGTATCTCGCACCATGAAGACAGTCAAGGGCGTCGTCGATTCGTGGCAGCGGGTATACGTCTTTGCGGGTTATCTTGTTCAAGGCACGATAGTCGACGCAAAATCTCCAGCTGCCATCCTTCTTTTTGACCAAGACGACAGGTGACGCCCATGGACTTGAGGAGGCCTCAATGACGCCTTTTGAGAGCATCTTATCGACTTCTCGTTGTATGACCTGGCGTTCGGAATGGGATACACGATATGGCCGCCGTCTGACAGGACTAGCATCGCCGGTATGTATTTGATGCCGTACGAATGACGTTTGACCTAAAGGGCGCTCATCGAAATCGAAGATATCCTTATAGGTCGTTAAAACATGGCGAAGTTGCGCTGCTTGACGCGGTAGAAGATCAGGCGCAATCATTTTCGCGATTTCGTCGGGGGGTGCGCTTGCTGAGCTGGCTGCAACACCGGACGAGCACTCTCCTGCGTCTAATGCCACGATGTTACACGCATCAAGTGGTGATATGTTGGCCAACGAAATGCCTTGCGGGAGAACTTGGGTCGAGTTACTGAAGTTGAGGAGAGGGAGCTGTACGTAGTTGTCGACAACATTCACGAGGGTATGCGGCACAGCAACATTCCGGGCCAACAGCACGTCAACTAATGGGGACACTATGTAGTCGCCGTCGGGAAGAGGTGGTGATGTCGTCAAGGCCACACACGTGGCGGCTTGCGGTGACAGCCGAACATAATCCACAGAGCACAAGTGGTTTGGCGGTGAAGCTGCGCCGTCAGCAAGCCGAGGCAGTTCAAGTTGAAGAACGCCGGTTGCACAGTCAATGAGGGCGGCGTGAGTAGACAAGAAATCCAATCCGAGAATGAGGTCATTTGGGCATTGCTCAAGAACAGCAAACAAAACAGATGTGTGGTGATCGGCGATCGTGATGCGTGCTGTGCACATTCCTATAACGGCAGGACTTCTTCCGTCGGCGACACGAATCATACCAGGAGCAGCCGGAGTAAGCACTTTCTTCAGGCGGCGACGAAGTCGAGCACTCATCACGGAAATATGCGCCCCAGTATCAACAAGTGCGGAAACAGCCAGGCCGTCAACGTCAACGTCGATCAAATTTCGTCGTGTCGGCAGTACAAGAAGAGGATTTGAGGTGGAATTAGAAGATGCAGCATCACCTCTAAGAGCTGCATCTCTTAGTTTCCCTGTCGAAGATTGAGCGGCGAGGTCGGACGTCGTCGTAGAGGAGACGGAGACGACGGGCGACGCGCTGGCGGCAAACGGGACTGGTGACCTCGGGGCGACGGCGAGCGGCTGTGCGGCGTAGCAGTGGCATCGGCGTTGTATGGCTCGAAAGGCTGGGAACGGCGGTAGTTATCGTGGTACGGCTCAGGAGGCTGGGAACGGCGGTAGCTGTCGGCGGGGCTAGCAGTGGCATACCGGGTTCTTAAAGGCGAAGACCAACGGTTGTTGCAATGTCGTGCGACGTGACCTATACGGCGGCAGTTGAAGCAGATCGGCCGATCATCTGCAGTTCGCCATTCAGCCGGATTACGAGACCGTGGAGCAAACCGTTGTTCCTGGGGCGGCGACCTGGGGCGAGGCGGCGATCTTGGGCGAACGTCAGATGTCCGGGACTGAGCAACGGCGCAGACAGCGAAGCCCAAATTGCCGAGTTCCTCCCGCACAATTGACTGGACGAGGGCAACTGAGGGCAGGTGCGAATCAACGTGACCGTTGTTGGGAAGAGCAGGTGCAATTGCTTCGATTTCCCGACGGATGATTCGTGTAATATCGGATGCCGGTGACGACTGCAGATGAGAGGTCAGTCCATCTTCGCATGAAGACGTCGCAGCTGTGTTTGGCAGCCGAGAAAATGGCTTTGCAATACGTCGGCTTTTGGCCTGTTCAAAACGCCGGCATTCCTCAATGATTTCGTCGACGGTCGCACAATTCCGGCACAGTAATAGATTGAACGCGTCGTCCGCGATACCCTTCAGCACGTGGCCAACCTTGTCCGACTCCGACATGTCGCTGTCGACTTTACGACAAAGAGCCAGCACGTCCTGAATGTACGATATGTAGGGTTCAGTGGACGTCTGAGCACGGGTGGATAGCTCTTTCTTTGCGGCTGCCTTTCGACCCATGGGCTTTCCAAACAAGTCGCACAGTTTTCGCTTAAATGTGTCCCAACTTCCGATCTCCTCCTCATGGTTCTCGTACCATACCTTTGCCGTGCCTTTCAGGTAGAAGAGCACGTTGGCCAGCATGAGAGTCGGGTCATAACGATTGAGAGCACTGGTACGCTCATAGTCAGCAATCCAATCTTCGACGTCGACTTCATCCGTACCGCAGAACGTCCCAGGGTTTTTCGGATGCGTCAACACGTACGTTGGCGGCGTTGTGGCCGGTGCAGGCGTTGCCGGGGCCGGTGCACGCGTTGTCGTGGCCGATGCAGGAGTAGTCATAGCATCGGTCTCGTCTTCCATCCTGGAAACTCCGAGTCGACGACCACTGCGGAGCTCCGTTGTACAGCGGTTCTTCTACCCCGCAGCTCCACCAAATTGTCACGGGGATGACGAATACACGAGAGAGACAGCAGCAAGTATATTTACAATATTTACAAGCAACTGTGCCACCGAATGGCTGCCAGCATCTCGCGCGGCATACCCGCTTCTTCCTCGTCTCTTCGTCTCCAACGGCGTGCTCATCCACAATGCCTCGTAACAGTATGTACGTTACGCGGCAAAACAGGCTCCCTTGTACGGCTTGGAAGAAATTGCACTCTACGTTAGTCCAGTCCGTGGCAGTGCTGCCTCTCTGAAGACCAGAACTACTCATCTTATCTTCTCATTGTTTGTTTAGTCACGCGCGGCCAACACTGTGTTTTTTTTTCTTTCTCCCATGCGAGGGCGCGCCGCACGCAACAGGTAATTAGATTGCGCTTTTGTGTGTACTGAACGAGTTTGAGCACGTACTTGCGAAAGCACTCTCCACCTGCACACAGCACACACATCCCACTGTTTTACGTGCTGTACGGAAAGATTTGCGAGGCATGTGCTCCTCAAAAAACAACGAAGACAGAGCTGGCGGCTGTAGGTCCCCAGGGTATAATGTTTAGCTTAACGCAGTCATCTCACATGAGACACTCCACTACATATCTATTTCTCTACAAAGCTACACACAGACAGTCCACTGTGCACCCAGGTACAAAGGGCACACAGCAAAGTTTCTGCGTAGTATTCGCACACTTCGCCTTTACGACTCCACGCGGCAGCACACACAGGACCACGTCGTGTATATATATCACACTTTCAATGTGCGCTGTACATGAAACAACATACTATAGCGACGGCACGCCACGCATACCACGGTACTTGTTTGGGTATACTGCGGAGCGTTTACTTATGCATGTCTCTCGCGACTGGGCGGCCGCGACTGCCCGGCTGGGAGAGACCGTAAACGGTTTCTATAGTGCGTCCCCGGCGAGCGCGGTCTGCGAGCGCGTAATTGCTTCGTTTCCGCGGTGAGTAGTGTGTACAAAAGTGCGCGAGGTAATATTGCCGGATTGCTACGCGCGAACACGATGAAGCGAGCGTTTACAGTGAGCAGTCACGCGCGCAGTCAAGCAAGCCGTGGCGTCCAGTGCGCGAAGCGAGGATAACATTACGCGGACATAACCCACTGACAGCGTCGTTCATCGCGTAAAACAACATCCTAATACGACAACGCACAGAAGAAGAGAGATACAAGTTACGTGTCGTATTCCTTCACCGAACTGCTTTTACGACCGCTCCAAATTTCGTCAGGTCGTAAACGCTGATATTTTCATGTGAACACGCATTGAAATGTGAGCCTACCGAACTACAGCTCGAGCATAACTGTAGTATACACTCAGACACGTTTCCAAAATATTTCATTCCACGCTGAAGCGATTAGCGCGCGGTCGTAAAACTGAGACTGCGTTCAACGCTTAAGAAATGGTTTCATGCTACCGCTCGGATTTAGCCCCGTCACGTATCGATACGGCTCGTGTTGCGGCGGGTAAACGCGCGCTATTGCGCGCTATTACTCAGTTTGCCTCGGCATCGCGAATCGCGGCTAGAATCACGATATCAACGGCGTATAGGCTCTGTTCAGACGTAACTCCGCTGCCCGAGCGAAGTTGTCCCTAGCGGCAAGAAGCGCAGATTTGGCGGGATGCTCTGACGCGCTCGCAATGGGGTGAGGTCGAGGAACTATGCCTTTTACGATGACTAAAGCTCTCGTGCTTTTCGCGCTTGGCCGGTGATAGAGCGACGGTCCGTCCGCGTTATCAACGCGATCAGTCAGCCGCCGGTGGTGGAAGATAAGAATAATATAGCATAAAACATCACTCCGCGATATCACCCCTGCTCGCTCCACGCTCCGGCTGTGACGGCGCGAGGCATTTTCGCGGGCAGTTCGTTTTGTGTCGGTTGCGCTGTTCGTAGGAATGCCGAACAACAGGAATAATTGCCTGCGTTGTTGGGTGCAATAACACCCACATGAATTATCAGGGCACGCGTTTTTACCGGTTTCCATTTAGAGAATATGAAGGGAATCGGCGTGAACGGTGGATCGCACTCGTTCGACGACAAAAGTGAGCTTTGTGAATAGATGGGGTATTTTTTTCTGGGGGGTGTGTTTGCCCGTGATTGTTGATCTGCCGAGCAACACCTCTTCCACGACGCCGTGAACATGACCCGCTTCGAGGAGGTCCCTGCCCTTCTTCAGGTTAGCTCGGAAGAAAGGTTACCTTCAGGTTACCTCGGAAGAAACTATCTATATCACGTAGCTCTCTGAATCCAAACGTAATAATAATTGGCACGCTTTGCAGTGCCATGGCCGTTCGATGGAAAGCGTTTTTTCATTCATAGGCCGTGACAGTGCAATTGCTGGTACCGCCAGTTTCAAGCTGCCGCTGAGTTCGCTGCCGCGTTAGCTCGAGGGTGATAAGCTGTGATTTTTCAGTGAGTGAGACGGTCCGCGTTACACGTGCGCAGTTTCGCTCAGCGGGCTCGTCACCTCCGTTGTCTTCCCCCAGTTAATGCATTTTATGTTGCCGCGTTCGCCTGAGGACACACGAGGTCTGGCGAAAAGAAGCACATGCGCTAATGCTACGTTCTCTGAAAGCTGATAACAATTTGACGTCTTTTGGAAGCAAGAGGGAAAGAGAACGCATCAAGCGAAGCACCAAAACACGGCGCAGTGGCTTGCCGCCGCCTGTGTCGTCTGCTCCCTTATCCCGCCAAATCTGCTGCCGTGGCCGCTTTGGCGCTGGAGGCAGCGCGCAACTGTGGCGGTTCCTAACGTATGCACGGTGCCCATGGTCTTTTACGGACAACTTGCTCTGTGCTATTAAAAAAATTCCTTTTACTTGTAATGTTCTTTTTTCCTGACTTTAAAGACCGAAACTAGATTTCTGGTTTCAAAAGAGCATGAACGTGTGAGCTAATCTATTTGATATGAATGAACAACTAAATAACGATATAGAAAAAACGCGAGCCAGTGGGCAACTAACTTAATAGCACCAATAGAGGTTACATTCGCCGAAGAAAAAAAAAAGCGAAACTTGCTGCTCTGTGAGTGAGCATGTACAATTAACCTAAACTAAATAGCGTATAGCGTTCGCTGTTCCTTCTCTATACGAACATTATTCGCGACAAGTAAGCGAGTGTCAGTGGCAAGGAAGTAAATTCGACATATTCTTAGGAGCAACCGAAGTTGCAACACCTCCAGCCACTTTCCAACGCGGCACTTCTATTTTTTATCTTACTGTGTGGACTATCAGTAGCGTGATGACTTATGCAGGACCAAGTTACTGACCAGGTTTAGTGCGTCCTTAATCAGAGCGCTTTTTTTCCGGTGACAGCTTCCAAAGTACACTCTTAGTCTCTTGAATATGAGAATATGCGCGAATCTGTATGGCTCGTTGAATGCATTGTTGTGCCCTAAAATAGGGTCAAGAATTTTTGTTTAATGTTTCCAGCGGCAAAAAACTTTCGCCCACTCGTTGACCACAGAGTTGTTTATGCAAGAGCAGAAAACGCGTGATGCCTATCGATTATGTAATCATAAAACAATCCATCGTCCTTGGCGGAGCCCAAACATGTCGGCAACAGAGGACGAAGCGAGCAACCACCGAAATGCGAAAAAAATTCACATCTAGCACATATACAGACGGGTCCACTGTTAAAGGGAACACTTGCGTTTCGAGTATGTCTGGATTTCGCTCTCCTGCATAGTGGCTTAGATTTACATAACACTACTGGTGATAGTTCGGAACCCTTATGATAGACTAGTAACGTGCACAAACAATCTTTCCTCATCCACTAGCCGTTAATGGGCCAACAAAATGAAAGTTGCTCATTCGAGTGTTCCCTTTACCAGTGGACCGTACTGTACTTTCATAAAAAGACAGCTTTGAAATCACACTTGCACCCTTGATTGCTGTCCGTTTGTTATCGCCCTTAACCGTGCGGACTTGGCAATCAATTCGTTTCGTTATGTTTGTGACGTTCAGTACAAATAGTTTCTCATCGGCACGAATTACAGCGGACAGTTTAGCGCTGTGCCACGAAGAGGTTATACTGATAAAAGTGATAACCCGCCACAGTAGTCTAGTGTTTATGGTGCTTGACGGCTAACCCGAAGGTCGCGGGATTGAGTACCGGCCACGTCGGCCGCATTTCGATGAAGGCGAAATGCTAGAGGCCCTCATGCTTAGATTTAGGGATTTTTAGATTTAGGGGCTTAGGGGCTTAGATTTAGGGAAGAGCGGCGCTGCAGTCTCTGAAGTCTCCACGCCCGCAGGACCAACTCGTCATGGACATCAAATATCTATGCAACAAAGCCTGCGACGTCCATCACCGCATCGCTCTGCAGTGGATACCTGCCCACTGTGGAATACAAGGCAACGTCCAGGCTGATGACGCTGCCAAAGCTGGACATGACGCCTCGAGAGAAATCATCGAGATACCTTTCTCGAGAAAAGATGCCGCGACACTCGTATCGGCACACGCTTGGCGGCTCCAGCGATCTCACTGGAGAGATGCTAATCACCAGTATGGACCACTTTACAAGATCGACCCATCGTGTAACTTCGATATGCCACGAGACCTAAACAGACAAGATGAAACATGCTTGCACCGCATTAGACTGAACGTCGCATACACCAACTACTTCAAGAGCAAGCTTAAGCTGTCGGACTCACCAATGTGCGTCCAATGTAACGTCCAAGAAGATCTACATCATGTTCTTTGTGAATGCAAGCGATACGCATCAGAGAGACAGTCTCTGAAGGCGGCCTTGCATCTTCAACGGGGATCGTGCTTAGAGTTGCGACATGTTCTGGGCCCATGGCAAAGCAGCACCTGTGCGCTACGTGCCACGAAAGCGCTGTTGACTTTCTTGCGGGTCACGAGCCTGAACGAAACTTTGTAAACTTGTGTGACTGTATGTGTTATGTGGTTATCACTGTATATATCATAATCGTCACCCAGCACCTGGAGTAGCATGTCAGGCGAACAGCCAGGCAAACACCTCCAGCTTCATTAAAATGTTTATCTCTCTCTCTTAGGGGTTCCTTAAAGAACCCCAGGTGATCGAAATATCCGGGCGTCTCTTATAATCATATCATGGTTCTGGAACGTAAAACCCCAACAATTATAGTATTATAAAAGTGATGGTCGACGACGAAGTGATCCATTCCGCCATTCTGGTTTGCCATACTGACTTTCACTCGCACTTCATAGAAATGCTACTGCATGTCCGTGAGCAAGGCCCTACAGGACGTCACTAGCGAGCAGATTCACGGGCTGAAAGAAATTAAAACAAAAAAGAACGGAAGCCTTCTGTTATACTGGTCACCATTTCAATCCGGTACAGCCACTTCACTTTTTGACCTCCGTAATATGTGGCTAAGTCAGTTTACTATATGTAAACATACACGATGTTGTCGTCATATACCGGCCAAGGCTTCCAGCCATTGTGAAGCATTACGTGCGCACGTGCCTCGATTGTCAACGACGGAAATCGCCACCTTTAAAACCGGCTGGATTGTTACAACCAGTTCAAGTGCCCAGTTTGCCCAAATCGGAATGGACCTTCTAGGACCATTTCCGACTTCGCATGCTGTAAACAAATGGGTAATAGTCGCCACCGATTATCTTACGCGCTACGCAGAAACAAAGGCTCTATCAAGCGGCACCGCAGTAGAAACCACACGGTTCTTCATTGAAAACATCGTTCTGAGGCATGGTGCTCCGACAGTCATAATAACGGACAGAGGTACCGCTTTCACGGCCACGCTCCTGAAGACAGTGCTTGAGCTCAGCGGAACAGCTCATCGAAGAGCTACCTTCTACCACCCACAAACCAACGGCTTAACAGAACGTCTCAACAAGACTATTGCCGATATGCTGAGTATGTACGTAGACGTGGATCATAAAAATTGGGACGACATTCTGCCGTACGTCACGTCCGCCTATAATACAGCTGAGCAGGAGACTACGCGAAGGACGCCATTTAGTCTTCTTCATGGCCGTGAAGTGACAACGATGCTTGATGCTATGTTACTGCACGATTGCAATGATACCGACACGGACGCTGAAACTTTTACTCAACGAGCTGAAGAGGCGAGGCAGCTTGCACGCTTCCGAATATCCCGGCAGCAGAGTTACGACGCACAGCGTTATAACTTGCGATATCGATACGTCACCTATCAACCAGGCGAGAAAGTGTGGGTCTGGAGCCCTATTCGCCGACGGGGACTTTATGAAAAATTACTGAAGAGGTATTTTGGTCCCTACAGTGTTGTACGACGCCTAAGTGACGTGAACAATGAGGTTATCCCGGACAGTCACTCGCGAACTCGCCAGCACAAATCGGAAATCGTGCATGTTGTACGAATGAAGCCCTATTGTGCAGATTAACTTGCATTATACGTCTACTACACCGTCGTTTGTAGTAGCGCATCGGGACGATGCTCTCCCTGGAGAGAGGCAAATGCCGCATCCAATCTGCACTGCGACAACAAAGAGCTCGCGCAGCAAGAGAGGAAGACGAGGTTCTCGCCCGATCCCTTTTTTTCTAGTGCCTCGCATAATTAAAGTGAGCTGTGCTACGAGTATATCCGACTTCTGCTGTTTCTGCGTCGTGACAATATTCACATCTTCGCACCTTTCACTCAAAAGTAACGGCGGCTATCGCTAAACGCGGTTGGCGTTTACCTCAGTTCAGCCAGTCAACCACGGTTATGTTTGACCGTGGTTAAGCTGCTAGTCTTAGTAGGGTGTTGGAAAGTGACGATCACGAAGTATTCATAAAAACATACACTTCCATATCCATCGTACCTCTTTTTTCTCGTGAGCGTAGATTTTGTCTTCGCATGAAGTGACGGTGCACACTTATTGAGCTATTGCGGCTGTCGCTTGTCATCCCCACTAGTTGACAGACGTGACCTGAGAAAGCCGCCTTCCTACGACCAACCTGTCTGCCTAACCTTTTCATCTCTCCATTTATTTCTTTTCCTGTCACCACCGTTTGCGCCGCGTGTGCTCGTCTGTCGCGGCTGTCAACTATGCCTTGCTGCCCGCGTCGACTCGACTTCCGAAAGTGTCCTCGTCGGAGAGTGTCTCTCGCGTTATTCCTAGCCTGTCTCTCAGGTCACGCCTCTTGCCTTTTGCTGTGCCATTAAACGCCGGCTGACCCGCCAAATCTCAATGCCCTCTCACCCTGGCTGTAGAAGCCACGATGAAGAGAGCGACGCTGTCACGACACATCATAATGGACTGACATTTCCATTAAACTCATTGCCATCCGCATTAACACCGCGCGGGCTCGTGGGATACAGTTATTCTTTCTCGCCCGGTAACCAACACTGCTCTTTTATCTTCCTCAAAATTTACTCGAGTTAATCACTGTCCAGAGGTACACCATCACAAAAGTAACAAGAAACCAAGAAGACACAGAACGGAGTGCTACTGAAATGTTACTGAAGTTAATCAGCGTCGCTTTCCTGACTCTTCGTTCTTTCGTTTGTTTCTTTCCTGTTTTGTTTGTGCATGTGTGAGTTCAGGCACAGTTAGGAGACTTTCCGGAAACGATTTGAGTCTGCGTGCGAAGAAGACGCTTTACAGAAAGCGAAAACAAGCGGCCAAGTTTCATTTGTACCAGTCGAAAGGGTAATCTTCTGCGAAGTAAGGCTGTTAACGAGAAGTCATTAAGTTTGAGCTTGCTCCAGACAGTATTTTCTGTCTATGAAGTACTGATACCCCAATCATACAGTAATCCGAACTTCGTTCGGCACCTAAAATTGGCTCTGATTACAGCATAGAGTGTGTGAGTCGTGCTCAAATGGTCATTCGAGACGCTACTCGCTTCTCATTCTTTTTTTTAAATGCGAAGCATTTCTTAGCGAACCTCTGGCACTTTGAGCGTTTCTATCTACGTATCTATCTATCTATCTATCTATCTATCTATCTATCTATCTATCTATCTATCTATCTATCTAGCCGCCTACGTCTGGGTGCTCTCATGATCGCCTCCTTAACTTGGTGTAGACCAAAATTTGCATGGGAGGGTAAGAGCATTTGACGAATAGGATTGCGGGTCATGACATGAATAACATTAAAATCCTGTCGCGTACGTCCTCAAACCCTTTCCACAAGACACGTGTGGCACATATCCGTTTACCACGGGCCGCGGTGTACGGGTATGCGCCACAGGTGATTGACAGTTTATATCTACCAAGGAACGGCGAGAACAGACATTGGTAAGTACTTAAAGGCTGGGGCGTTAAGGAAAACCAATATCGGTAGCGTTGACTCAAAGAATGGAAAGAATGAAATTTAGGATCCCAGCAGGAATCGAACCCAAGCATTCTGCGTGGCAATCAGGTATTCTACTACTGAGCCACGGCAGGTCTATAAACTGGTTTGAGAAAACAGCCTACGCAGGCGTAATATCGGTGCAACGTCAATTGTGGCTGTGGTGCTAGCTATCTAATTTTACAAGAAAGCAATAGACACTACATGATACTCCTACGATGTGTACTCCTACGATACACTCGTCATATCAGATTAACGTCTGTAGTTCCAGTGTTGGCTCTGCTTTTATAGCAGTATAATAAACATTACGTTGGTATTCCTATGATTCAGCAAGCTATATTGAAGCATTGCTTGACCCCGGAGGAATACATTAACGAAAGTTACATATGATATCCACATCACCGCACCGTAAAGCGCACTTCGTCCACTAGAACGACGCCGTGTCATCTTCATTTGTTACGAGGCCGGGCAATGGCCTCATGCTGACCGAGGATGATGCCAGATTGATTGACAGCCGCTTTGTAGACTAGGCTACCTAGGGCACATACGCCCAGGTAGTCTACGAATACGACAAACACCATCTACTGATGTTGGTCTACGTAGCACTATCCAGGCCTACCAGCCTCGATGGCCTATATGTCACCAACGCGAAGGGTGACTTCAGGTTCCGACGCGTCGCCGGCTCTATCTACAGACAATTTATCGACAAAGTGGCCGAGGCATCCACGATTTCCAACAGCGGTACTATACCTCATACTTCGCTACACATGAACCCCTCGTCTCCGCGATCACGACCGGATCCGATAACAAGTCATGACCAGCTGCTGGTGCTCAGTGATCACGGTGATGATGCCCTTGCTCAAGAACTGTCAAGAACTTCTTGCACACATGCACACGGGTTCGTGAAACGTGCGTGCGTTCTCAGGACACGTATAGGCAGTACATATCAGGTTACCGGTTCTGGTGTTGGTAATACCCACGTTGCCATTGGCAGCGTTACCCCACCGTAAACAACTGGATATATAACACATATGCGGCTCCTCAACATATATATGTGCGTGTATAAAATTTGTACAAATATTTAGCGTAATTTTGTAACGTGTCGATCAGTAAAAAAAGTTACGCCACAGTCACCTACCCGCCGCATGCTTCGCATAACATCGACTCCCACGGTAGGTGGGATCTGCCAATTTTTTTTGTTCCTTCAACTAAGCCATTATAGACAATTCAAGAACAATGCTCTAAGGATATTATTTGACTTTTGCTGCTACCCGCGGCTATTCGGATAAAGATGCGTTTTAGCACACCTAATGTTCTTCACTTGAGATCAGGCATTGCTGAATGCAAAAAAAAATTATCTCAACTTTAGTTATTAAATATGCAGTTATCATCAAATCCAGTGGGCACGAATACGAAGTAAACAAAGGCATGTTCACTATGTCTTTCTTGTTACTCAAGGCAACATTGCATGTCACTCATTCCGAAAATGCCTAGGATAATTTGAAGAAATTGAAAGAGTTCGAATATTGTAGTTCGCAGAATATTTCCTAATTTCACTTGAAGTAACGAGGCAATCTATTTTTATTCAATAATTGCGGATTAAAAGCAACCAAAGTAAACTAAACTGTATTAGGGCTGCAAATTGAGCAACTCAGATGTGGTTTCTGAAGGAAAAAATTGTAGCGCAGAGCAACACACGAACAGACAGAGAGGACGGGACTGGCGCCTCTCTGTCTGTCCGTGTGTTGCTCTGCGCTACAATTTTTTCCTTCAGAAGTCATGAACCAACTAGCCCAATAAAACGTATTGCTAAGTCGGATGTGGTTCATACAAGACATATAGCCCTGCCCAAACGCCGGGACCAAAGAAGTGCCTGTGCCCGCGTGTTTGCGCCCTGCTGTATTCTTTACCACTAAAAGAAACCGCGTTCGCCTTCTCAGCAGTGTATATCACCAAACCTCATAAAATACAAATCGGCCTCAATGCACAGCTCTCGAGCATTACCAGTGCGCAGCTTGCCTTGAGCAGATACCGCGATCTTTTTAAAATTTTCTTTTTTTAGGGGCGAAGCTCCTTAAAGCGGCACCCGTTCGTCCCTCGTAGTTGTCGTAGTCGTAGTGCGTAACCAGTCGTAACGCTAGTACCAGATCTTGATCTCCAAGGTGGTGCCGGTGGGAGATTTTTCCTGTGTGTTGTTGAACAATAAAAAATTCGCAGCGTGCGCGTTAACTAAAAGCCGAATTCTTCTGTCTCTCATTCCCCATTAGCAGCCATTGGCCTGTTCCAGTAGGAAACGTTAGTAGAAGTAGAAGTGTAAATGTTAGCTAAAAGCCGACTTCTTCTGTCTCTCATTCCCATTAGCAGCCATTGTTTACCTCCAAGGTAGTGCCTGGTGAGATTTCTACTGTGCGTGATTAAACAATAAAAATTTTGTTCAAAACGCCGTTGATTGATGAAATAAACCAACGAAAGACGCCAGATGTTTTCTAAAAGCAAAACGAAAGAACGCCAGATGCTTCTAAAGCAAAACGAAAAGACGTCAGCTGCTTAACGAAAGACGCCAGATGTTTTCTAAAGCAATGGTTTTCTAAACAATGAAAATTCACAGCGTATATGTAAAATTAAAGTGAGCTGCAAGTCGTCATAACTCATCGAACCTTTAGTATAAACGCGCCCGATCTCACGTCGGTGATGATGTACTGGGCAGAATTCACGGAAGATTCACGGTTTACCGATGAACCTCCGCAGCTTCGCCCACTCATCATCATTCACTCCGTAGATATGCTGTGATTTTTTTTATTTGACACGACATAATACAAATATTAGCATGGCGCACTTGCTTTCGCGATTGCGAATGCACTCCCCGCCTCTGAGCACCAACATCCAAAATTACGCTCGGGACCTTATGGAAGCCGCGGAATGATATCTCACGTATGCACCGAATACATTGTAAAACAGTTAAATACTACGTAAACGAGGAGGAAAGAAAGGGCAAATGATAGCGAGCTGTTAGCGACTGTACGAGACGCATCATACGTCACTGCAAATGCAACGCAAGACCTAACTACTTGCTCCGCATACATGTAAGTGGGAAGTTTCTACCTGCTGCATCAACGCGCTTGAAGAGTACAGAGCTATATAATACACCGGGCACCCGTTACAGTAACGTTGCCCGTTATCATTCTGTCTCCACATGCAAAGCGGCACGAAAGCAAAGACACTGGATGTGCTCATTATATTCTTCAGAGAACGTGAACGTACCATTTGAGCCAGACGAAACTGTCCCGACCGTTAGAAGCAAGATACTCGCTACGTGTACTTTTTGACAGTGTGTGAGTCATTGTGTGTCTGTGTGTGCTTGCGTTTGAACTCGTAAACGCGCGTTGTGAACTCGTAAACGCGCGTTGCTGGCGCCTGTACGTGGACGGCGTTGGCGCGCAAAGGGTTTCGCGTTACCTCGAAATCGTCCCATCGATTTTTTCATCACGGCTCCTCAAAAAAAAAAAAAAGTATGGAACGAGGCTGCTATTTAGCAATGGTAATAGTCCCTGCTCCCAATGTAGCGTCTTTTGTTTGCCACCACGTAGCGGCGATTGTCGCCGTCTCGAGGCGGCATTCACGCGGACGATCTGAACGAGGCGACGTCTTTAAGGTGCATCCAAGATGATGACAACTTCGTCGTATTTGCGCTAGTATGTGTGTTTTATCGCGCTGCTTCTTCTTTATGTCGTCGCATTTCTTTCTCGCAGCCTCTCTCCGCGAGCGCTGTGTGCAGTCGGCGTCCAAAGTTTAGAGACTACTAGGTCTGAGAATACTTTGTATTTCTAGTCAATTTGCGACTGTATTTGGTCGAACTGCGGAGGCCGAAAACCTAAATTCAAGGCTGCTTGCCGAAGCAGCGGGAATATTAAGCTTTTTCTTGTGAGTCGAGGCATCTAAAGATCAGACGCTGACCGAAGGCACATATACTTATTAATGCGGCAGCCGACAGAGGCGGAAAACTATGGCGCTCTCCGTTTTTTTATAAATGTGTACAAATCGTGTTCTTGCTTTCTTTAAAAAAAATTGGGGGCCGCCTAAGCTTCGCCTTTAAGAGTTGAACGCGATAGCGATATCCTGCCCCTAGTGCGCACTTCGAACACTACGAGTGTTTAACAGAATACGCGCACTAAGTTGTGTGCCTTATGTAATGGGTAGCATGCTTTAAACCAGAAACTTTTTCGAAGTTGCGATGCACCCACTACGTGGCCTTAAGGGAATACGCGCAGTAATGTGTGTGCCTTTTGTAATGGGTGGCTGTCTTTAAACCACCAAGTCGTTAGGATATTGACATGGTGTGACGCCCGATGGCAATGCACGCTTGTACCACGCAAGATTACTGCGATATTACATCTCGTACTCTGACACCTGTATACAGGAAGCATTTTTGGGAAGCATGAATGTTACTTTCAGTGCAGCTCCAAGCAGAGGCGTGGCTGTGTGGCATGCGCAACAATAGTCACACAGCCACGCCAGTCAGCTATGTGCTGACGGTTCATAATTTCACTTTGTAATTGTATAGCTCTACCCTGTTTATGTGAGTATGTAAATAGTCTTGGTATGCAAGGCAATAAAGAAAAAAAAAAGAGGCGTGGCTGTGTGGTAGAACACCTGCTTGCTACGCGGGCGGCCTGTGTTCGATTCTCACTCGGGCCCAACATTTTTATTATTTATTTTATTTGCAGCTTTTTCGATTTTTCGGTCACGGACAAGATGATGATTTTTCGCTCACAACCAACGGTGCCGACGCCGACGGCGGAATTTCTGCGATACGAGCTCTTTAACGCTGTCGCGTTAATATTTTTCGTGCTGTGCAATTATGGTGTATACATAAAACTGCTGAAATGTACTCATCCGGTACAACCGTTTTAAGAAATAACGTCTGTGTTGATTTGTGCGCATTCTTTCCGTGACTTCTCTCATTGCTCTCTTGATGCTGTTGCCGAGAGTGTTCTACTAATTTATTTGTGTAGATATGTTATTTCACAGCAGCTTATTTTGCGAGATTGCTTTCGATGTACAAGCTGACAACGTTAAGGTTATAGTTACCACGCGTGCTGCGACGAGCGAATTCAGACAGCTTCCGTAACGCAAGGCTGCTTATGTGCCCAGTACTCGCGACGCTGTTTCAGCGCATAGAATTACTCGTTTCCTCAGACATATTCGAGTCACGTGCCGACAAAGCCATCGCCAATATGCCGCAGATTCCTTTCCGGGCGCTGAATACACCATTAAGTTGTCATCACGAGGTGCTGACGGTCGGAAACGTAACGCAGTGCGCGGAGTTGCCAGTTGTTGCGGATGGCAGTATTACGAGCTCGCTTCTTCGGCGTTCAAGTCTTCCTTCCCTTTCTTTCTTTTTTCTTGCGCCCCTTTTTAGTGTGCACGAAGTAAACCCGCGGCGTTTCGAGCGAATGACTCTGCAAGGAATCAAACCAAGCCATCCTAACGACTTTAATGTTTTTGCGGGGTCGCAAAGAAGCGCAATGAACACGGTCTTGGGCCACAAGTCTCGCATTAAAACGAAGACGATGGCCACCAATGCAGAAAAGAATGGATGCGAATTATCCTTTTTTTGTCATACGGTGCGGCTCCAATTGCACGGTCGCTTAAATGTGGGTCGCGCGCTCAACGACCACGAAATGAGCTGTTCCGGTTCTCGTTTGCGTATCGTGCGTGAGGCGAGTAACGATTTGCCTTAAGCAGCGAAAAAGTTCGCGCCGTGATAACATTTCAACGGTGACAAACGCTGCCTTTATATATGAGAAAATTGCTACCTGGACTCTAACGCGGTTACAAGGTGGCGCTTACGTTAACTTCTCACGCGAATCGTCGCGTGTCTTCTCTCGTTAGCTGCCGTACCGAGATAAATTCGGTGCTGAAGATATTACGAATTACTACGCTGTAGGAATGGCAACTCGGTGTGGAAGGTTTGTGTCTATAGGGAACGTACATGTCGATGGGAAGGGTAGTGGTACGCGTGTGTAATTACGTGCCTTTTGTGTGTTTTCCTGCGTATGTCAAGCCATACAGAACATCTGACTTTGTACGCGTACATGTGGACTTATTTTACGTAGCTGAACTCGTGTTCGAATATATGTGGCCCACGTGCTGTTTGACTGAACTGTGTTTGTACATCTTGTGTTCTACTGTATGGCATATGTCATGCCCCCCTTTTATTTCCTTTTAGAACGGCGCGCGCGCACGCACGCACGCACGCACGCACGCACGCACACACCACACACACACACACACACACACACACACACACACACACACGCGCGCGCGCGCGCACACACACACACACACACACACAAACGCGCGCGCGCGCGCGCACACACACGCAGGGAGAGAGAGAAAGTGACAGATGCAGGGAAGAGCATAAAGAAGTGCGCACAAAGAGGCACAGAATAACGCGCACTCTTGTATAGATCGTTCGTTAGCGTGTTCTTGGAATAACACGAAATTTAGCCGTACTAAGCTGTGGGCCGCAGAGGGACCCAGAGGGGAAACCCTGAGGGTGTTGAAGGACAATCGGAAAACACAAATAAAGATAAGTAATTAACAAAAAAAAGTTCAGACAGCTAGATGATGGGATCGAGATAACATTAAGGAGATAACGTTGCTGTTATAACAGCGCACCGCCAGCATTGACTCCTGTTGATAGTAGGCGAGCAAGTGCGGTATTAGTATTAGGCCACAAATAGGACGTACGTCGATACTGAATGTTGGCGGAGGAGGTTCATGAAGACGTTGCAATAAATAAATAAATAAATAAATAAATAAATAAATAATAAATAATAAATAAATAAATAAATAAATAAATAAATAAATAAATAAATAAGTGAACCTATGGACGCATATATACTGTGCATTAATAGAAGCACTGCTTCTAACAAACTGAAACACAGAAATGCGTACCGTTCAGGATTACCTGAGAGTCGCGAAGTATCGAGGTCTCAAATCAGCGACCCACAGATGGGCTCACGATAAATAAAACCACGCGACAAAAGTCACAGACAAGTAAACGAAAAGGCCTGTGAGACTGGCGCCTTGAGCGCACAAGTGAAAAATGAGTGGAGCAGAGTAAGGAGAAGGAATCCGATGGCCTTGAAATGAAGCGAGAGGGTCTCTCACAACGGCTACATCTGCCTTTTATTTTTGTTTTCTTTTTATCGTAGTGACAAAGTGTTAATGCAATCACCCCTTTGCGCCGCCAATATATCTTATAATAAAAAGTACCCGACACAACCTCAGGGCTGATTTCGAGAGCGCCTGCCGTGTTTAGTTCACATACGTCTATATCCCACACAAAGGCACGCCCATTCAGTGTCTGACCTCGGGCACTGTCCTCCGTGCTATCCAACGCAGTAATGCGACCCACAGAAAGAAACAAAAGACGGAGAAGAATGTCGCAGGTGCCGAGGGAGCGCTGGAAATTCCTGACAGCGCAGTGAACGTATACTCAGCGCGGGCATCAACCGCCGGGAGCTTCATCAAAGCGCAGGTGCACCTTTCAAGTAGCGCGCGAACACCCTAGGTCTCACCCCGACACAACCCGCCAATCAATTACCCTAATCGACGGGCGCGGGCTTTTGGAATAGACGACTATGGTGCCGCGGGCCGGCTGCGTCCAAGGACCCAAGTTGATCGCTTCAATGTATACTTAATGAAGAGTACGGTCTTTTGAGTTTTCAGCACTATATACCCGTTTATATGCGACCGAGCTATATGAAAGGCTGACAAAGGCTTTGACCGCTAGTGCCATCGCCAATACGGGCGCCATCGCGGAGCCATAACAATAAAGACCACTTGTCCTTGTTTCAGTGTAACAAAAGATCCGTTTGGCTTCGACTACGTGTATATCAGTACGATGAACCTCCCTATAGCGAACCCTGATAGAGTGATTTATCGGTTATCGCGAACTAAATACAAACTTTGGTTGACCACGCTTCATTTCAATGACATTTACTATTTTTATAACGAAACCGAAACACCGAGTGCCGCGGCGATATTGGCAATAAGAAAGAAATATTTGGGTTATACAGGGCTCAATATTCAAAATGTATCATGATAAGCAAAATAATTATGGAAAGACAATTAACACAGGTTTTATTTTATGTGGTTGTGTCCCTAATATTTTGGTCAGAAATGTAGTCACATCCTTCACGTAAATGGGATCGCAGACGTGTTTTGACAAGCTGTGTTCTGTCGGAATTTCACCTTCTCATGCTTCAGTATCTTTAGTTTGAAGTGCCACAAAGAGACAGATATGGATTGCCTCCTTCACAGCAGATTTGAAGCCAAGAAAAATTTGTTCTTGCATCTAGGATTCTCGCGCGAGCCAGATTGCCGATTTGTTAGTGCCGATTACTGTATCAACTGTTACAACGAATATCGGATATAACGAAGTAAATTATGGTCCCTATGCAACTTCTTTATAACGAGGTTCGGCGGTACAGATCTGGGTAAGTAATGTAACTCGTAAGCATTGGCCTGTCAAGGCAACAGAGTGGGTGTCTATAGGAAATGTAAACGTAGCACTTGCGGAGAGAATACAGCTTGGTAAGATAGTTCACAGTCATCTGTTTGCAACCGGCTTTCGTGTCATGAACACGGTGATTATGATCATGACATTTGTAACGGCCATACTTTTGAAGCTAATCAGAACGAGCTAACTGCGAGCGCAAGTGCGACTTACGTGCATGGAGGACAACCAAGCAAAAATTATTACTTTCTGGACGTACATGCCATATATGCAGACCGCCAGGTTGCTTCAGTTGACCGTGTGTTATAGCGACGCTTTCGGGGCGCACAGTTATGACACAGTCACGGACAAGTCAAACACGAACAAGAAACCACAAAATGGAAGCGCTCTAAAAAGTTATTTTAGAATCCCGCACTGGAAATTATGCGGTTGCCGAGGACTGTTTGTGCCTCACTATAAGCGTGCCAATCGAAAGTACCCGTACTGGCGAAAGTATTGTAAAAACGTAAGAACGCGTTTTAGCTAGCCCTAGGGAGTTTGTTGTCCATGACTGTACACGGGTTTTTCATTTTCCATCCTATCTGTCAAGCTTGCTTGCTTTTTCTTTCTTTCTTTCTTTCTTTCTTTCTTTCTTTCTTTCTTTCTTTCTTTCTTTCTTTCTTTCTTTCTTTCTTTCTTTCTTTCTTTCTTTCTTTCTTTCTTTCTTTCTTTCTTTCTTTCTTTCTTTCTTTCTTTCTTTCTTCTGCATTGTCGGGACTGTTCGATCGCTTTATTTTGCCTTGTGATATAGTCTGTATGTCAGCGGGCGTCATCCGAACAGCCGTTTGGCTCCAGGCAATCTCGATTCACCTTCGTGCACAGTTCCGCAAATAACAAATCTACATCTCAGTGCGGGAGCACGGGAAAGCCGCTTCCAGCTGTCGCAACCAATCCAAGAAGGAGATATCTTGAAATACAGCACTAAGCGAATGCGCGCAAGAATGCGAAACTCTTGCCGAGTGTTCGAGCAAGAAATAAAGATAATAAAGCTCAAAGTAGTCTGCCGTAATAATGAGATTGGTTTCCGATTTTGCCGACGACGCGGCAAGTGCCTCTGCGAGAAAGCGAAATCTTGTTGCCGGTTCTCAGGGTTGTTTATCCTGCGTGGCCAAGTGTGAGAACTGTATTATACTGATAGATGTGAACGCATTTGGCGAGGACTGTGACGCCTTCTTTCAGCCTGTTTACAGGAATGCGTTTGGCTTTCGGTACGATAGGGAGCTTTAGGTTATAAGGGACTCCAAACGTTGGAGAACGCAAACAGCCGGGCTAACTAGAGAACGCTAAGGGTCTGACGGCGCCAACACTTGGGGCTACCTAACCTGTATATCTCTCATGGCTTTGACACGAGGAATGGAATCCCCAGGCGCGGCAAAAGCCGGCCGTGTGAAGTTATGATATATACGCACACACAGACACATACACACGCACACACACACCCACACACACACACACACGTGCACACGGTGTAAGAAACACAAGGATGGTGCCGCCGATTCAAACAGAGCATTTGAAACACTGACTTATACCACGGTTCGTGTAAAAGCCGCCGCAGTGCTTTTGAAGTAAGGAGAGATTGAAATAAAGAAACAAAATGACACATTACGGACACCTTTCCTTGGCATCTCCCATACATATAAAGCGAATTGAACATATTGACGGGGAGTATACATATTGTTTACTGAGTTTTGTAGTTATGGTGCTCGACTGTTGACCCGAGGGTCGTGGGAAGAAATCCCGGCCGCGGCGGCCCATTTCTATGGAGGCGTAATGCTAGAGCCTCGTGTACTTAGATTTAGGTGCACGTTATAGAATACCAGATGGTCAAAATTTCTGGAGCCCTCCACTACGGCGTCCCTGATAATCATAAGGTGGTTGGAAGACATAAAGCCCTAGCAATTAAATTATTAAGGTAAATGTTTTGCAATTGTCTCACTAAAGGTGAAACTATAATATCGGCAGGACGACGTGGTTTAAGCAGGAAGCACACGGATGTCCACCATACACTTGAAGAAAGCGTCGGAGCCTTATTATGTGACACTTCAGATCACAGGTCGGCAAACTCACTCATGAGTCGACTCACTCAGACTCACTCAGACTCAGAACCAGCCGTGAGCCTGAGTCTGAGTGAGTCAGGCTGAGTAATATTTTTGTGAGTCTGAGTCCGAGTGAGTTCGGTTGAGAAAAATTCCAATGATTCTGAGTCCGAGTGAGTCCGAATGAGGAAACTTTTGATGAGTCTGAGTCAGGGGCGTAGCCAGGGGAGGGGTGGGGGGTTCAACCCCCCCCCCCCCTCGAAATTTTTCAGTTTTGCTTGCGTATATATACACGAACACATACAAACGCACGCACAAACATACATAAAGTATGGTTGAACCCCCCCCCCCCCCCGAAAAATTTTCTGGCTACGCCCCTGGTCTGAGTCTGAGTGAGCCCGAAGGGCAAAATATATTGCATGAGTGAGTCTGAGTCAGCTCCAAATTGTTTTGCCGACCTATAGTCCTATCTACTCATCTTCAGCATTACTATCCGCCATATGATGACTCCCGTTCATACTCACGTCTGCTCACACACACTTCGAAGCTCTATTGTTCATACGCCATCTCAATATTTATTGATCAGAGGCGTGAGTTACGGAGCTGGGCTAGGGGAGGAGGGTTCGACCTCCCTCTCTCAAAATCTTTCACCGGATGTTCTTGATAAAAATATCTTGTGTGAGCCATCTCTTTCAATAAAGAGGTCCTTACTGGATTCTAATAACTCGTATTTGAAGGTATGAGATCAAAAAGCGCGAAGTAGACACCAGTTATAGTATGGAATATTGATGTTAAAGAGCATTGACACTATGGGCGAAAAAGTTAATTATACGCTAATGGACTCATCAGTCGACTCACTCAGACTCACTCAGACTCAGATCGAGCCGTGAGTATGAGTGAGTCTGAGCTAGCAATATTTCGGTGAGTTTGCGTCCGAGTGAGTCCGGTCGAGAAAATTTTCAGTGAGTGAGTCCGAGTGAGCCCTAAAAGCAAAATATATTTCATGAGTGAGTCTGAGTGAGTTCCACATTTTTTGCCGACCTATGCTTCAGATATTAAGTATTAACAGAAAAGAATTGCTCTGACGATGGTTTGTAAACAACTGTTTTCCGACAAATCTGTTAGCTCCTTAACACTGGTTAAGCTAAGTGGCAGAGCTGGGCGATAGCTAGTCTTGTACTTCATACGAAGTCATGGTTAAAGCAAAAACAATGAAAACAATGAAACGATTCATTCTTCACTATTGCATGTTAGCATACGTTTTCTGGTGGTTGCCCGCCTACGAACAAACTTCTATAGACATCAATGAAAAAGCTTTTCGCATGAATATGAAGAACAAATCATGGCATTTAGACTCTTGCTTGGGGCTCTGAAACATACCGTCGCTCACGTTAATACTGCCCTAACACATGGCTGCGCATTGGCGTAAAGTAAAGCCAATATCAAACAGATTATCCTGAGCGCTAGTCACTCAACAAGTAATGGCCGCGAGCATTCGGAACGAGGCGGGGGAGTTAATTGCGATCCTACCACTGACATGTCCGTCGTCGCTACACGTCCACTGCCGCGACACATGATTGCACAGAAACCACGCGACGTCACCTCCGTACGCGCATTAGGGCCCGTGAGCTAACGTTAGGTCAACTCAGATTACACACGCTAATGAATCGACCTAATGGGAACGCAAGGTTTCTCCACTCCCTGCAACCGGCTGCCCAATTACCGCAGCTTCATCTTCCCTGCACTCGCCCGAACAAAAAGGGGAAAAAAATATAAACAAGGAAGATTGCGCACCCCGGTTTCCAACACCGGCTACGTACGTAAACACGGGCTATAAATAAGATTGAATACACCGGCCACGCGCGACCGATAGCTGGGAAATGCGGTCAAATATACCACCGCAAGTACAGCCCGTCATATATCTCGTGGAATCACCCAGGATAGGTGGTGCAAAGCAGCCTGCTTATATACCGGCAGTCTGCAAATTAAGGGGGCTAAGTATAGCCAAAGTATAGCTGAAGAGTACAGCCTACGCAAGTCCCAAACACCTATGCGCACCGATGTTCGTAAGGTTTCCCTCGGTAACGCGAGCAAGGCGGCATACACTAAAAGAACTGAAAGAAGTGAATGTTTTTGCCCCATATATATATATATATATATATATATATATATATATATATATATATATATATATATATATATATATATATATATATATATATATATATGGGGCCATTACACCGATCATTCAATATAGCAGAGGCAGGGCTCATAAACAGTGCCGCTACGTGAGGATACGACCCAGCGCGTGGCCGCATCGACCGAGCTATGTACGTGGTTTCTTCCGGTCCCGGGAGCCTGGTTCGGCGGGTTTAATGTTGCGGAGGTGAAACGCGCACGTTACTCCGAAGGCAGCTAACGAGTATGCAGCGTTGCTCCTTGGCAAATAGCTGTAAACACCCTGCTGATGATCCATTCCTGCGCAGTATCCGAAACGAGGAACGCTAGCGGCATGCTTCCCACGTAACCAGGAGGAAAAATACCAAAAACCTGCTTGTGGTTCGTGAAAGTTCATTTTACACGATTGATGGAGCTCTGGGATCAATACGACAGGTTACATGGGTTGGTATATATGTAGCAGTGATAGGTTAATAACCCCACGTTCGACGCCGAAGATAGCTTCATTACGCATACAGCACAGGTAGTAGGCGTGCCTGCAGCCTTGCTTGGATAGTGAGACCATGTAGGCCTGTGGCTGTTAAACCGCTGCCTGAAGCGAGCACGTAACTCGCCGCTTTAATGAAAAGCCACGAGCGTGTGCATCCCGCTTCACCCGGCGCATCGTGACGAGCCAGCTTTTCGCGATTTCAACGAGGCCGTAAAGCACGGAGTGGCTGAATGACAAAAGTGAAGTGGTTTCCAAGAAGTTAACTTTTCTTTCAAACGCAAAGTTGGCAGAACCAAGCAATATCAGCCGAACGTAGCCATCATTTAGTCAACACTAACCAACAGTAGACATAAAAAGCGAAGCTGTCTTGAAGTCGAAGCATCCAAAGCAAGGTTTTGCGTCGCATCGAATATGAGAACGAAGGACTGTACCACCCAACCGGTAGTCTGTCTGCTTCGCGTGACCAAAATTAAGAAGTTGTAGCTTTAGGACATAGGTTTGAACAATGGCTTCGAATGAACAATCAAGACTGCTCTCCTTAATGACAGACATATTCGTTCGTTCGGTAGTCGATGAATTTCTCAGAACTCTGCGCCAGTACATCAAAAATGCCTAGCTTTCTCTGACTTTCACATTTTCGCAATGTCCACGACTCGCACCACGCAGGGAAGCTTATTGGCCACTGGTAACAGTCCGGGTGACCTCAGCTGCGCCGGGCAACAAAGCAAGGGAGACCGTTATCTGTCCAATTGCACGGAATCACAACGTAGGCAGAATCATTCGGCAGTGGTAGCAGCGGTCCAAATCAGTGAGCCCAGTATCAATACAATCGACTGAGAAGAAAATGAAGAATAAACATGCTTTCGCCGTCGACTCGTCTTAGACAAATCCATAAGGGACCGTGTGAGTCTTTTCCTATATATATATATATATATATATATATATATATATATATATATATATATATATATATATATATATATATATATATATATATATATATATATACATATATATATACTACGTAGATTATGAAGAGTCTGTCTTCGGTTGCCGTAAAATAAATAGGAAAAAGGTATAGGCGTCTAAAAAACTGTTTATTGGTCGACGTTGCGACCGGAGACTGATCTTCATCAAGACGCTTGATGAAGTCGGCCTCCGTATATATATATATATATATATATTATATATATATATATATATATATATATATATATATATATATATATATATATATATATCGTCTTACGCGACAGAGGGACGGGGTACAGTTTCCTCGTTCAATTGGCACAGAAATGCTTAGCATTTAAAATTCGTGTCAGTACTCCTTTAAGCATTACAGGCGGAACAACCACACAGGACAGCGCTTGTCTTGTCTGGTTGTTTTTCATCACTGTCTTCGTTTTATCTTTCGCTGGCTTCCTCTGTCGACCCAGCACGCCCGTGAGGTGGCATCGAGGCAAGCCCTTGACCAGGGTTGCCAGGCCGAAAAGACAAAAAATAGCCAAGAAATCGCAAAAACTAGCAGTAGCCAACTTGACCCAAGGGCAGTAAAAGTAGCCAAAAGTAGCAACGCGTGTGTGAAAACAACTGCGACGTTTGTATTTAAATGACTAAATGAAAGAGCATTTTTGGTGTAAATGCAAGTATACAAAATGCCATTTCCGAATCATAATTGCTGAGATTAAAAATTGTGGACCTAACAATCATTCCGTGCAGGATGACCAAGTTTCTTGCGCCGATAGAAATGACTCTCTCTTCAGACGTCTTTAATTGCTTTTCTTAAAAGGAGTAGAATTACCAACCCCGTTGCGACAATAAAAATGAGCAATGCACGAGTAAGCTCAAAATAATAGTTGCAGGGATTTGAGCATAAATTGCGGTCACTTCGATATCCTTTATCGCGCCTTGATGAAGCCGGAGCTGTTAACCCCATTAAACTTTTATTCACAGAGTTCTGGTCTGGCGATATCCTGCTTATATCAATCCTGCAAAGAAACAGAGAGCATTGACCATTGTTTTTTTTTATTATGTCGCCGATGTTTGTTACTTAAAAAAATTATGGCAGCTTCGTCCTTGTGGTGTCAAGCCCGAGGGAAGAGCGAAAGAAGGAAGGCCACCGAGGCCTTCCTTTTTCTATTGTTTTTCTTTCATTCTTCTCTTTCTCTCTGTTCTTTTTTTGTATCCGTCTTTGTACCTGTTGCTTTCTCCTTATTTATTTCTCTCTCTTTCTATTTCTCTCTCCTTCTCGCTATTTCTATATTTAATTCTCTTTCTTTCCTTTCTTTATCTCACTTTCTTTGTTTATCTTTATTTCTCTCTTGCATTCTCTGTTTGCCTTGCCCTCTATTTTTTCTATCTCTTTTTCGTGTCTGCTTCTTTCTGTCTTTCTCTGTCTTTATATCTCCCTCTTAATCTCTTTCTCTCTCTCCGCTTCTTCCTCTCTCGTTCTTTTTCTGGTTATTTCTCTTCGTTATTGCCAGATGATAGACGGCGCCGCGACCGCAATATGGCAGTGCCCTCATGGAAAACTGTCCATACGTAAGCATTCTTCTAGATTAGTGGTATAACTGACAGTTGCTTATTCGGACTATTTCGTAACATACGGGCCCCATCGCCGCCGCTATGCAGGGTTTTACGTGGCGTATTATAAGGGCTGATATATGTAGATTATGTCACGCCGGTTCCGCATTATCGCGCTGAGAAGTTTTCACACTAAAGTTCGCTATTGCAAAAGTGTATATAACCATTCCACGT